>NW_006408699.1:3762783-3812708 GCF_000296735.1 Chrysochloris asiatica
TCAAGAGACAGAGAGTAGCAGAATCGATAAAGAAACATGATCCTTCAATATGCTGTTTACAGGAGAGACATAAAAAAGATGGAGCGAGTCTAAATGCTCATAAACAGAAAAAAGGTAAAACACACTTTAGCACATACACACAAAGTAGTATTATACAACACTGAAGAATAACGGTGAATCCGCAAAACACCTCAACAACACAGATGAACTTGGAGGACATTATGGCTGAGTAAAATTAGTTAATAACAAAAGGAAAATATTGTACGAGGCCACTGTTGTAAAAATGGTTTTCTTACTAAAAGAAACATACTATGATGGTTGGGGAGTGTGAGGTGGGGAGAAGGGAAAATTATATACTGACTAGAGAATAGAAATATGTTAACAGGGAGACAGGGCAGACAATACATAATAAGAGGGAGGTTGGCAGAAGAAAGATGAAGGCAGCAGGAGGCACAAGGAGGAATGCAAGAGGAAAAGTGAATAGAGGTAAATATTGTTAGCTGATGGTACACAGAAGAAACTGAAATCATTGTAATGAAGCAAAGCATTTGGACTGTTGAATATAAAACTGATGGTCTCCTCTGTAAACTTTCACTCAATTCACAAAAAGTAAAAAAATAAAAAGATCAAAATGGACTTCAGAAGAGAATGTGAAACTTCCAGCATACAGAAGTAAAAGAAATGAGGAAATAAAAGAGCTCCACAGAATATTTCAAAGGATATCTCAAGACAAAGTATCACAATGAAATGTGCGAACACCTGGAGTTAAAAACAACATACAAAAAAGATGAGCACACTCAGCATTTCTCAAGCTGAAAGAAGTGAAGAAAAAATGTAATCCTCGACTTGAAATATGGGAGGATTCTATGAAAAAAAAATACTGACTGATATAGAAAGCTTTAAAAGAATGAAAGAAAGGAATACACAGAGCTACTGTATCAAAAAAGAAAAGTTTAAATATCAACCATTTCAGGAGAAAGCATATGAAAAACAGTAGGAAAAACAAGACTCCAGAAACTGACGGAATACAAACAGAAATCTTTCAACAAGCTGATACAGCCCTGGAGGCGTGCAATCATCTATGCCAAGAAATTTGGAAGAAAGCATCAGGGCCAAATGACTAGGAAAGATTATGTGTGCTCATTCGAAAGAGGGGTGACACAAAGGAATGCAGAAATCAAACTATATCATTAATATATCACATGCTAGTAAAATTTTGCTGAAGATAATTCAAAAACAGCTCTTAACAGTACATTGACAGAGAACTGCCAGAAACTCAAGCTGGAACTAGGGACATAATTGCTGATGTAAGACAGATCTTGGCTAACAAGAAGAGACTAACAGAAAGATGTTTGTTGTTTTTATTGTTCTTAAGTGTCATCAAGTCACTGACTCATAGTGATCCTATGCACAAGAGAAGGAAACACTGCCCGGTCCTGAGCCATTCTCACAACTGCTATGCTTGAGCCCAGTGCTGATGGGGCTGTTCCTTCTTTCGCTGACCCTCCACTTTACCAAGCATGATGTCTTCTCCAGGGAATAGTCCCTCCTGATAATAAGTCTGAAGTCTGAAAGACGAAGTCCCACCATCCTTAGGAATACGCTGGCTGGACTTCTTCAAACACAGATTTGTTTGTTCTTCTGATGATCCATGGTACTTTTAATATTCTTCTCCAACACTCTAAGTCAAATGCATCAATTCTTCTACAGTCTTCCTTATTCGTTTCCCAATTTTCACATGCATATGAGGTTACTGAAAATACCATGGCTAGGGTCAAGTATTCAAACTGTTATCTTTGCTCTTGAACACCTTAAAAAGGTCTTGTGCAAGAGATTTGCCTAATGCAATACTACACTGATTTCTTGACTACTGCAATACTACACTGATTTCTTGACTACTGCTTCCATGACTGTTGATAGTGGATCCAAACAAAATGAAGTCTTGACAACTTCAATCTTTTCTCCATTTGATATGATGTCATTTATTGGTTCAGTTGTAAGGATGGTTGTTTTCTTTAAATTGCAGTACAACTCATACTGGAAGTTGAGGTCTCTGATCTTATCAGTATGTATTTTAAGTCCTCTTCCCTATCAGCAAGCAAGATTGTATCATCTGTATATCACAGGTTAATGAGCCTTCCTCCAATCCTGATGCCACATTCTTTCTTCTTCATACAATACAGCTTCTCAGATAATTTGCTCAGCATGACTAAGTATAGTGAAAGAATGCAATCCTGTAGCACACCTTTCCTAATTTTAAGCCATTCTGTGTCCCCTTGTTCTGTTCAAATGACTGTTTATTGGTCTATGTACAGGCTCATGAGCACAATTAAGTGTTCTGGAATACCCATTCTTGACAATGTTATCCATAGCCTGTCATGATCCACACAGTTAAAAACCTTCACACAGTCAATAAAACACAGGTAAACATCTTTGTGGTAGTCTCTGGTTTCAGTCAAGATCCATGTGACATCAGCAATGAAATCCCTTGTTCCACAACCTCGGTTGAATTTTGTGGCAGTTTCCTGTTGATGTACTGTTGCAGGCTTTTATGATTTTTCTTTAGAAACATTTTACTTGCATGTGATATTAATGATATTGTCCTATGATTTCCATATTCCACTGGGTCAATTTCTTTGGAACAGATATACATCTGGATCTCTTCCAATTAGTTCACTGGTTAGCTATCTTTCATATTTCCTGGCATAGGTGAGTGAGTGCCTTTAGTGCTGCATCAGTTTGTTGAAAGATTTCAATTTGTGCTCCCCATCAATTCCTGGAGGCTTGATCTTTGCCAGTGCACCTTGGACTTCTTCCTTTAGTACCAATGGCTCTTGATCATACGCTGAAATATCAACCATTTCTTTTTGGTACGGTGACTAAGTGTATTTCTTCCATGTTCTTTTTTTAACTGTTTTATTGTGAATTATGTGATAGTTTACATGGGAGAACATTAGCTTTACATTCATCCTATCGTATATATCATTTCATTGCCATGGTTACGATCCCCTCCATGAATCATCAACCAACCAAAGGGTACATCCTACACTCCTGCCCCCCAGTCGTCAACACACACCCCCTCTCCCTCTCTGGGTCTAGAGTCCCCAGCCGCTCCATCTCTCCACATCATCGTCTCTGCCTCCATATCAGGGATCACTGCTTCTCTCAATATTTTGCCCACAGAATCCTTCAATATTGCAGGTTGAAATTTGAATTGTATTTTCAGTTCTTTCAGTTTGAGAAGTACTGAGTGTATTCCTCCCTTTTGGTTTTCTAACTTCCGGTTTCTAACTTCACATTTCTTCTAATACTTTGTCGTCTCAGGTTGTCCTCTGAAATTTTCTGTTCAACTCTTCATTTCTTCCATTTTTTTTTTTTTAGTATTTGTATGCTAGAGAAAAAGTTTCAGAGTCTCTTTTGACATATATTTTGTCTTATTTATTTTCTTGTTAATGATTTTTTTTTAAAAGGTTTTTATTGTGGATTGAATGAAAGTTTACAGGGCAGATCATCAGTTTTACATTCAACAAATAATACACCATGTTTCATTACAATGATCATAATCCCCACCGTGTACCATCAGTTAACAATATTTCTTTCTAGTCACATTAGCTGTTTTTTTTAAAACACTCAGGCATATAATAATCTATACAAAGCCATTTGTACTGCAAGGTTGGTGGTTCAAGCTCACCAGCTGCTCCTCGAAAACCGTATACATGGGTCGGAACCGACTCGACAGCATTCCACAACAACAACAAGGATACATTCTGTAAGTCTGCTTCCTGGCTGCCTTCTCTTAGTCCCTCTCTTCCCATGCATCTAGAGTCCTCAGTTGCTCCCTCTCTCCATGTCCCCATCTCTGCCGTTGCTGCTTCTCTGGATAAGGTCTTGCATTCCACTTGTGCTCCTCTCCCTTGATGACAATGACTTTTTGCTTTCTCCTATATGATGCTCTCGATGTGATCCCACTACTCATTAGTGTTTAATGCATCAAATCTGTTCTTGAGATGATTTCTAAATTCCATTGAGATATGTTCTAGGTCATATTTAGGCTCTCTTGGACTTGTTTTAATTTTCTTCAACCTCAGCCTTAATTTGCATATGAAAAATTGTTGGTCTGTTCCATAGTCTGTTCCTGGCCTTGTTTGGACTGATGATATAAAACTTTTCTACCATCTCTTCCCACAGATTTAGTCTATTTGATTTCTGTGTATTCCATCTGAGTAGATCCATGGACATAGTCAACTTTCATGTTGCTTAAAAGAAGTATTTGCAATGAATAAGTCATTGGTCTTGCAAAATTCTATCATGCGATCTCCAACAATATTTCTATCACTAAGGCCATATTTTCCAACTACTGATCCTTCCTCTTTGTTACCAACCTTTGTATTTCAGTCACCAGTAACTATCAAACCATCTTTATTGCATGTCTGATCAATTTCAGAGTGAAAAAATTGACAGAGTTCTTTAGTTCCATCATCACTGGCTCTAGTGGCTGGTGCATGACTGTGAATTAATAGTTTTATTAACTGGCCTTCCTTCAGGTGTATGGGTATTATCCTAGCACAGGCAGTGCTGTACTTCAAGACGGATCTTGGTATGTTCTTTTTGATGATGAACACACACTATTCCTCTTCAATTTGTCATTCCAGGCATAGTAAACCATTCAACTGTCAGATTCAAAATGGCCAATGCCAGTTCATTTCAGCTCACTAATGCCGCCTTGATATCTCTGTGTGTTCTATTTCATTTTTGACAACTTCAAATTTTCCCAGATTCATACTTCATACAATCCATGTTGCAACTATTAACAGGTGTTTACAACTGTTTCTCATTTTGAGTTGTGTTCCATGAGCAAATGAAGCTTTACTCCATCCAGGTCATCATGGTCAACTCAACTTTCTGGAGGCAGTTCTTCTCCAATTATATTCTATGTGCCTTCCAACTGGAGGGTCTCATTTTTGGGTCACTACATCTGATACTGTTGTGGTGTTATTCATACTATTTTTATCTTCCAGCACAATGTCTGACAATGCTCTGCTGTTTACTTAAAAGAAAAGTGTTTACTTTTGCTTTACTGAATATGAAAAGTGTTCAACTGTGTAGATCTTGGCAAACTATGGAGAACTTTGTGAAAAACAGGTATTCCAGAACATTTCATTGTGCCCATGAGGAACCTGTACATAGACCAAGATGCAGTCATTAGAATACAACAAGGGAATACTGAATGGTTTAAAACTCAGGAAAGATGCACACCAAGGTTGTATCCTTTCACCATACTTATTTAATCAGTATGCTGAGCAAATAATCTCAGAAACTGAATTAAATGAAAAATAATGTGACATTGGTATTGGAGAGACTCATTAACAACCAAAGATACACAGATGATACAACCTTGCATATTGAAAGGGAAGAGGATATAAAATACTGATGAAGATCAAAGACTACAGCCTTCAATTTGGTTGCACCTCAATGAAAAGGAGCTCTGGTAGTGTAGTGGATACGAATTGGGCTACTAATCTCACGGTCAGCAGTTTGAAACTACCAGCTGTTCTGCAGTAGAAAAATGAGGCTTTCTGCTCCTGTAAGGATTTACAGCCTCAGAAACTGTGTACAGGGTCACTATGAGCCAGAACCAACTCCATGGCACATAACAACAACAACAACAATGTAAAGAAAACAAAGATCCTCACAACTGGACCAATAAATAAGATGATAAGTGGAGGAACGATTCAAATTGTCAAAGATTTCATTTTGCTTGGATCCACAATGAACCTTCATGGAAGAAACAGTCAAAAAATCAAATGAGCTATTGTACTAATAAGCAAAGTAGCCACACAAGATCCCTTTAAAGTGCTCAAAAGCAAAGATATCAGTTTTAGAACTGAGGCATGCCTGACCCAAGCCATGGTATTTTCATTAGCCTCATGTGCATATGAAAGTGGGACAGTGTATAAGGAAGACGGTAGTAGACTCAATGTATTTACGTTACGGTGCTGGAAAAGAATATTAAAAGTACCATGGACTACCCCAGAAAAACAAACAAATCTGTATTGTAAGAAGTGCAGCCAGAATGCTTCTTGGTAACCAGGATGATGAGATTTCATCGCTCATACTTCAAACATATTATCAGGAAAAACTAGTCCTTGGAGAAGGACATCATGCTTGGTAAAGTGGAGAATCAGTGAAAAAGAGGATGACCCCCAAGGAGCTTGACTGACACAGTGGCAATGAGCTCAAAGGTAACAACAATTATGAGAATGGCCCAGGACCAGGTAGTGTTTTCATCTGTCGTGGTGTCGCTATTAGTCAGGACGGACTTGATGGCACCTAACAACAACCACAAAAATGCAAAATAAGCTACTGATTATGTAATGTGTTTATGAGCATTTAGCACATTAATACACAGTAAGCAAATAAAGGAGCTCTGGTAGTGTAGTGGTTATGAATCGGGCTGAGAATCACAGGGTCAGTAGTTCAAAACTACCAGCTGTTCCGTGGGAGAAAGATGAGGCTTTCTGCTCCTGTAAAGATTTACAGCCTCGGAAACCCTGTACAGGGTCGCTATGAGTTGGAACCAACTCTACAGCACATAATCACCACCACCACCAAGCACATAATAAAGAACTACAGTATTTTTTTTCTCACAGAAAGATTCATGTCATGGTGAAATGTGGTTCACTTGCTCATTTCTTTAGTATAGTGAGTAGGAAGAAGAGGCCTCTCTTACACCTCCGCCAAAACAATGAGTTATTTAAAATGTAAATTAGATTTTACATGAGTTTAAGAAGCCCTGGTGGCACAAAAGTTAAGCACTCAGCTACTAACTGAAAAGGTTGGTGGTTTGAACAGACTCACAAATCTCACATCTGCTGCCATAAGAAATCCTATCATATATGGTCACTATGAGTCAGAGCAGAGCGACTCGATGCTACACAGCAACAGCAAAATATAGGTGTGTTTTGTTTTGGTTCCTTGCTTAACAGGTATTTTCTAAAACCAAGTACAAAATGTGGTTAATGGAAAAAACAAAACAAAACAAAACAAAAAACCCCACATCATTCCTGAGGCTAAGAACAAAAAATTCTATTTCATTTGACTCTTAATTACTACGTGACACAGAAAGTGTCACCTTCATTTTACAGACAATCAACGGAAATTCAGACAACGAAAATAATTTCCTTAAAGAAAACTAGTGGGTACATCCAAGCTAAGACTCTTACCTAAATTCCTTGAAGCCAAACCAGCAGTTCTTATGTATCTTTACAATGCTGATCCCATAAACCAGATGGGATTTGAGGGAGTCTAATAAATGGCATTTAACAACAACAATAAACACGGTAACAATTTAACCGATTGGGGGCTGAGGGGGAAATTCCAGAATCGCTAAGCTTCACAATCTTGGAGCTAAGGATGTAGTTCTAAGGTTTTAATCAGATTAGTAGCATCAAAAGTGACATATAAGCAGAGAATGAAAGAGAACAGACCTCCCTGAAATAAGGATTTGTAACCTCTTGGTAAAGTTTCAACATTACACTTACAGAATCAATACATAATCCTTCATGTAATCCTATCAAAACTGAAAGATTACTTAGATGAATCTTTTTATGCTTTATAATGAAAAATTAAACATAGCATATATGTTTGATTTGCTTAGAATTGAGGTTAGCAAACTATCAATGGTTAAACATTTAACAAAAGATTAAAACAGCTTTAACTGAATCCAACAGAAAAACAAGCAGATTATAGAAAGGGATTTATTATTTGTATTTACTTTTTACAAATACTTATATAACATGAGGTGGCTTAAGAAAGCTCGTAGAAAACTTGTAGTAAAAGACAAAGGCATTTTTCCATTAACTTTTGAAGTCCTTTCGTATATATTATGTGCCAAGCATGGTTTAAGTACTTTACAAATATATTGATTTCATCCTCATAAGAGCTTTAGGATACACAGAAAGGTTAAATATTTGCACAAGTTCACACAGCCAGTAAATTGTGGGAGTCATAATACAAACTCAAGACTTTGTACGGCTTTAAATGGTACAGGGGGAAAAAATCTGTTTGGATTCATTTTAAAGGTTTACATAATGAAATAAGTTTTTACAATTGTCATACTGGACCCCAATTGTGATTATGATCTATGATGGTAAGGATGGAGTATTCATCCTTAATAAGCATTCTTATATATTGTAATTAAGTAAGCATTCTTATATATTGCTAGCAAAACTGAATTTAATGCCACTGGTTTTTAAGGGCAACTTGAGAAAATCCATAAAAATTATAAATGTGCAGTTTAAAAAAATTTTTATTTTCATGAAAGTATGAAACATTATATATACAACGAGGTTCACTATAGTACTCTTTATAATAAGGACATCAAAACATACAGCCTAGTATCTATTAGCATAGTGGTAACGAATCAGGATGCTAATCTCATGGTCAGCAGTTTGAAACTACCAGCTGTTCCACAGGAGAGAGATGAGGCTTTCTGCTGCCGTAAAGATTTACAGCCTTGGAAACTCCGTACAGGGTTCGCTATGAGTCGGAACCAACTCCACGGCACATAACAAGTGTCTATTAACTGGGGAATAACAACAGAGTCACCCAAAGTAATATTGAGAATATTTTAAAAACACAGATTAGTATGTGCAAATCCACTTAATTAACAGAGCAATTTACAGAATAAAAAGTATTTTAAACTCCATGTGGGTTTACTGAACAATATATGTATATATACGTTTGTGAAAAAAAGAGAAGACATACATACATACACAGAAAATACCTAGAAAGATCGCATAAAAAACGCTGGCATGAGTTGTCTCAGGGAAGTGAAAACGGAAGCAGAAAATAAATGCTTTACTTTTCTCTTAATACAATTCTACAGTGCTTTTAAATTTGTGTATTATACTTAACTAGTACAACTTATGCAGTTTGAATGGTTTTACAAAAACAATTTCAAAACAGGTTCAATTTTTAACTGTCTCAAAGACACCAAGCAGAAATTGGTTTTAAAATATAGAAAGGAAAATAAGAGTTATCACTCACAGTAAGTTGAGTCTTGATTAAAACCACATAATCTCAAATAATATTTCTGGGAGGGGGAGAAGAGGAAACAAACTTAACACAACTAGACCTGGGGAGAAAAATTATAAATACCAAGGAAATCTATTGTTGTTGTTGTTAAGTGCCGTCAAGTCAGTTCAGACCCATAGCAACCCTGTATGGGGTTTCCAAGGAGCGGCTGAGCTGGTGAGCTTGAACTGCCGACCGTGAGGTTCCAACTAACTTTGCAGTCCAGCACATTAGCCCATGGTGCCACACCAGGAAATCTACTAGCTAATGTCTCAAGAATATATTATCCTTTATGTTTATACTCAGTGCTATACGAGATGGCCAAACTTGATCTCTCATACTTCGGACATAATGTCAGGAGGGACCAGTCGCTGGAGAAGGATATCATGTTTGGTAAGGTGAAGGGTCAGAGAAAAAGAGGAAGACACCCAGCGAGATAGATTGGCCAAGCGGCAACACTGATGGACTAAAGCGTGGAAACAGTATTGAGACTGGCCCAGGAGCAGGCAGTGTTTTGTTCTACTGTGCATAAGGGCGCTATGAGTCAGTACCGACTCGATGGCACCTAATAACAACAAAAAATACATAAAATTAAGAGAGCCAGTCAGAGACATAGAAACTGGTCTAATTTAGAGCTAAAAAGTACACTTTTGATACCATTTTTGCTTTAACTAACTATATAATCTGACCTTGGGCAGCTGTTCAATGCCTGTGTTCCAAATACCGGTAAACCAGGTGCCATTGAATCAAGTCAGACTTATTGCAATTCAATATATATCAGAGTAAACCTGTGTTCTATGGAGTTTTTAAATGGCTGCTTTTTCAGAAGCAGATCACCAAGTCTGTCTTCCAGGGCACCTCTAGGTGGACATGAACATCTGTAACATTTAGATCAACAACTGAGTAGCTAACCATTTACACCATCCAAGAATGCCCTTTTCCACACAGTCCTCCAAAGAAAAAAAGAAATAGAGCTCAATTTCTAAGATCCCTTTTACATCTAAAACCTTTAATTCTATCAAACTTTTTAAAGCCCCATTTGGCCATAAGGTTGGTTTGAATTTCAAGGTCAGCAGTTCAAACCCACTAGTTGCTCCTCAGAAATCCTATACAGGGTCATTATGAGTCAGAACTGACACGATGGCACTTAATAGCAGCAGCAACCACGTATGTAATAATCTTAGAATACGCAGCTTGTACTTATGAATGCAGCATTGCATTAAGGAGACATTGTTAGAAGAACCCCTCCCTGGCTGCTGTCAGGAACTCACCAGGCGTCAGGCTTCCGATACAGCTGCCCACCTAGGAAGGAGGCAGTAAGGACTTTCTGGGCTGCACGAAAGGGTGGAATGCAATCAAGTACGGTGACAATCTGATGATTCATTTTAGTTGGTCTTATGCTTTTATTTTTATTTGATCAAATAAATTTCCTGAACATAAGCCCATGTGACTAGCAGACTTCCAGCCTCAGTGCAAACATGAAATCTTTACAATGCAGAGCATTTTTAACCATCTGACATAGCATTATCACGATTAGCAAATTCACTGAACATTCTCCCATGAGTGATGCTACGAAAAACCCACTATTACCTGTCAGGAAACCACACTAGGAAAAGTCAAGGACCAGACTGGCAAAGTCACTTACTTAAAGGATTCTACACAGAAAAAGGTTCAAGGACATGAAGAGACAATCACACAGTAAATAGTGTAATGAATGAGAAAAATATGCAGACAAAATGCACACATGTGCAAAAATTATGGTACACTGGCACAATGCAACATGAGGCGCTTTTCAGAGATCAAGATATTAAGTAAAAAGGATGAACCAAACATATAGAATATCCTGTTTTTTAAATCTTCCAAGTTTTCTACAATGACCATCAATACATATATTTTTCACATCGTTAATTTTCCAGTACCACAATATATGCCACAGTTAATGACATCTTGCTGCGGTTGTAACACGGGGGTCATGTCTGTGCCTCTGAAAACTTGGGTTACTACAGTTGCTGCAAAGACCTTTGGGGATTCAGTCATCAAACCATTTAAAGTCCATTGTGGAAGGAAAAAGAGCCCTGGGTTGTCTTTAGAATTTTATTATATTCCATTAAAATCTCCTTTTGATCACAGAAGGGATTGCATCAAGCTTGCAGAACGGATGCCTATAACTTGGAAGAAATTTCTGGAGAAAACAGGGACGGGGTCAAGAATTGCTGCATCAACCAATGTTCTGAATGGCACATGTGATGTAGCATGGAGGAACATGAGTACTGACAATGAAGTAAAAAATAATGAAGAAGCAGACTCTACAAATCAATTATGATAGACAATTTATTTCATTATTTCACTAGGAAAAGAGGTGATTAAAACACAAAACAAAAACCTCTCCAATAGTTTAGCTTTACTAGTGAAAAAAAGTCGGCCTTAAACATTAAGCTCTTTCAAGTACTACATACATGAGCTCACACTGCCTATGCACCAAAACCTACTGCCATCAAATCAACTCCAGCCCATAGTGAGTAACCTTACAGAACAAAGCAGAATAACTTTGTAGGGTTTCATAAAAGCCTTACGGGCTCATCTTTCAAACTTCCAACCTATTAGCAGTCCAGCATGGTATCAAACTCTCAAATAAGTCTAAAAGAAATCTTCATTAAGGAAAAATAAACATTCTAAGTGATAAAGCATTGTGTTAGTTTAATTGACACTTTTTTTTTTCTTTCTTAATAGAACATAAGATAATGGTAGATTTAATAGCCACTGAAATATATTAATTACATTATATTTACAACCAGAACAATAAAAATAAGAAAATATACTAACGTGTTATCAAAATTAAATATTTTCAACCTTTGGTACTTGGAAATAAGTTTTCTAGATAATCTTAAACTTGTCTTGAAAATTTGCTTTTTAAGTGCTATTAAGTGCCGTCAAGTTGGTTCCAAGTCATAGTGATCTTGTGGTTCACAGTCCAGTGTTGATCCTACAGTGCTACATCATAGTGGGGGAAAACAACCCCTCACAAAGGAGTAAGTCATTACACTAAACCATTTGTTGTCAATTTTGACTCATGGCGACCCCTTATGTGTCAGAGTAGAACTGTACTCCCAAAGGTTTTCAAGGGTTGGTACTTTTACAAGTAGATCACCAGGCCATTCTTCTGAAGCCCCTCTGGATAGACTTTAACTCCAGCCTTTCAGTTAGCAGCCAATTGTGTTAGCTGTTTGCATCACCCAGGGACTAACTACATTTGGACAAATCCTTCAATTTTAAGACCTGAAATAAAAGTACAATTATTCAGAGATAAAACTATTTAAGTAAAACTCGTAGACTTTTCATCCAGCATTTTTGGCCTCTCTGCAACCAGCCAATCCCAGGATCTATAAAGCTCAAACCTTAACATTTGTGCATGCCTATTATCAAAGACCTCATCACTCCTGAGTACTGTGCACTCTGACAGTGTCAGCAGAACATAAGACAAGAGCTTCAGAGTGCACACTGGTTCTTTAATGGCTGGTGTGTGGTAACTAACCCAGAAGAGAAAGCATGAAGAGACGCAGACCTTTCTCTCTAACTCTAGGAGTTTAGATTTGAGAAGAGCTCTTAATCTGATGCTCCATGAGTATACCAGGGATAAGGCTACCCAGCTGGTTAACTTTGATGCCCATCTTCATCAACTGCACAACAAAAGCACGGTCAAAGTCCCCATTCCATAACAGGAATGACAAGCTTTGACCATACTGTAGAGAGAAAAGAACCAACCTAGGTCAAAATCTTTTGTTAGCCTCTCAGAAACTTGCCAGTGAGATTATATTAAAACATATTTTCTGTATTTCTGTAGAATAAAAATAAAACTTTAGAATTATCCTTTTAGCAAGCACCAATAGGTCTCATAGAAACTCAAATGTGTAGTTGATGGGAATAAAAAAGGCACAACAAAGCTCTTTGAAATCTGTATCTATATAAACTACAAAGGCCTGGCAATATTCTTATGAAAATTAACCCATGAAAACTTCATAGATCACTACAGAATACTATCCAGTTTATGTCGTGGGGTGATTTAGGATTGACATAGGCCCTGACAACCCTTTTATTGTTGTACATACAGTCTCCATGAGTTGGAGGCAATTTCATAGCAGCTGTCTATCTACATATTGAAAATGAAGTTTCCCTTGGCATTCATACCCACTCACTCATAGAGAGGCTACAGGGCAGTATAAAACTGCCCCTTATGGTTTCCAAGGCTCAGGAGTCTTGGTGTGGCCTGTGGGTTAATGCACCAGACTGCAAAGTCATTTGAACTGCAAGGTCGGTGGTTCAAGCTCACCAGCTGGTCCTAGGAAACCCTATACAGGGTCGCTATGGGTCAGAACCAACTTGATGGCGCTTAAGGAAAAAAAAATCTTTACAGAAGCACATTGCCACATCTTTCAGAGTAGCAGCTGGTAGATTCAAACTGCTGGCCTTTTTAGTTAGCAATGGAATGCTTTAACCCCTCTGACACTAAGGCTCTTTTTACAGTGACACATACAGATACAAAAACAGGTCCAAGGAAGTAAGAGTTGTTTGAAAACTTAAAGTCCAGAGAAGAGGAAGGTCTGGGATGGGCCATGCATTCCTTTGCCTCTCAGCCCACAGCTTTCTCTAATTACCTTCCTCACAACAAACAAGCAGTTCAGGATAGACCTGCCTGGTTTACTTTGAATGGGTACACAGGATAAAATCTCTCAAAGTAGTCACTCCCTTTGTTCTCTAACTCTTTCACCCTTCCTGTTTCCCTAAAAGGTGGCAAAGCTACAAAAAAGATAGGGGGCAAGGACCTTTCATATAAAAACCTTTAGTAATAAAGGGTGAACTGAAATGAAACAACTCAAAACTTCATAAAGCTCAAATCCTATGCCCAATGTGCTTGCCAATTTCTGTAATTCCTAGAATCAAAACCAACGTACAGCAGCCCCATAGGACAGAGCAGAACTACCCCACAGGGTTTCCAAGGCTGACATCTGTAAGGAAGCTAAAGGCCACATCTTTCTCCAGCAGTGTGGCTGGTGGGTTCAAATCACCAACCTTTAGGTTAGCAGCTGAGCGCTAAACCACTACACCACCAACTCTCCTTAAAATCCTTATAACAAGCAGGAAAGCCAATCCACGAATTTCACAAAGCAAGATAAATACAAGTACCTGTAAGCTAAAAGGCGAAACATTATTTTCAAAGCATAAAACTGCCACACAGCAGAGAAATGACTCAGGGCTCTCGATGAAGACAGCAGAGGGACCTTTAGTAACCAAAGTGGACAGCAGAGTCAGTAGATGGAGACAGCAAATCAAGGAAAGAAGACACTTTCAGATTCTCACTTTGCTGTCTAAGATCAACCCTGCTTTCTCTTCAATAGGGAAGAAAGAAGAAATTTTAAAGCATTTTTGATTGTTCATTAAGGTGCTGCATAGTTTACCAAGAAAAAATAATTTACTGAATATCTAAGCACAGCCAGATGTCAAGCTAGACATTTTTACAGTTCCTTTAAAAAAAAACAAAACAGAACAAAAAAACCCTTACAACATTGTGTTACATGGCTTAGAGAACTTAAGAACTTTGTCTGTGGTCAAGTTAATTAGGAAGTGGTCAGACTGAGATGTGAATTTGTCTCTTCTAAATCTAAAGCCTTTGCTTCTTCTGGACTTTACAACATATATGAGGGACAACAAAGTGGAAAACTGATGAAAGAATAGATCCAACCATAAAAAACACCATTCCCTATCTTACTAAAAATTCGCCTGGCTTCATTCTATGTCTAAATCATGTCCAAATATTTTGCAGAACTTGTTTAAATGCCCTGGTAAGAGAAATACAATACCTCTAGACTGGATTTTTTCTGCCTGTTTGGTTGCTTGGGAAACATTTTCAGAATCAGTTAACAACAAGCTACCAAATATCCATAGCTCAGCAAGACAGTCACTGCACTAAATTCCTAAATAATAGTCCACAGCCACAGAAAATGGGCACTCCAGCACAGAATAATCAAAAGCAGCTTCATATTTTCCAAATAAAACAAAGCATCGTTTGTATTGAGGCATTTTTAGAAGGTACCATGGAAAGCCAGACTGCAGCCTGGAATGGCTTAAAATACCAAGTTTAACAATACATCAATGGCTTTTAAACTTTAGAAGCAAAGGGCTTCCTTTTACTTCAAATTCAAAGTGAAGAATTAGATGCAAAGCTAACAGATTAATTCAATACACACTCAAGTTTAAAGACTATCCAATGCCTTAATTAACACCGTTACAAGTATATTTAGCCAACCACCTGGGTTTTAACGATGGAAAGGTGAAGGTCAAATGTTTTTTAATAAATTGCTTCGAATGAAGCTTTTCTGCTGGGGGCGGGGGGAACACACAAAACAACAAAAGAATACAAATAGTTAAGCTGAAAGGAAAAGACTAATAAGGAGTTGTTATATTGGCACATTAAGCAAGAATTCCTTAATCAGTCTATATTTTAATTGAAGCAATGGCATAATTAAAGGTTCACTGAACTTTTGCTCTCTGCTCCAATTTGGAGCCACTTCCAGACCAGTATCAAGTAACCAGAAGAGAGGGCAGGAGAAGGGACTCAGAGACTTGAGAGGGACAAACCCTTTCTAGGGAAGGCAAGAGGTCTGGCTAATTCTTTCAGAGCAAGATCACTATCTCTGGAATTAAAACAAAAAGCACACTACCAACTATGAATTTTTACTAGATTATAGATGTTAGACAGAATTTCTTACAGACCAATAGGAAAAAAAATACAAAACTAGCTAGCCATTTACTCACTTTATGGACACAGCTTGCTATTACAATAAGCGATAGGAGGTATCTGAGCTCCATTCATTTTTGGGTTTTTTTGGAAGGTTTTTGAATTGGTTCATTGCATTTCAGCCCCTGCTGAGAATTTGCATTTCTATCCCAGAAATGCCACAATCAAAACCTACATTTTAATAAGATCCCCAGGTGATTCTTATAGATCTGGTTAAAATGTAGATTGAGTTAATATATCTTGGGTGGAAATGCAAAATCTTTGATCTTGTCCCAAGCCAGGCCTAACACTTCTTTCAATAAATTATTCCACTTCTTTTTTCTGGAAGGGCGCCACTAAATAAACTAAAGTCAGTTTCAGGTGCTTATAATTAAGGGTCAATGGACAAAATATAAGGTCCCTATGAGTCTGAACTAACTCAATAGCATCTAACCACCACAACATAATGCTGTCTGATGTGCAAGGATAAGGTAATGTGACTCAAACAACAAACTCTTGTCAGTCCTAAATACCAGACTGTTTTATCCATAGAAAAGTACATGTTAAATAGTTAATAAATGGCTGCAAACCAAATACCCCTGCTGAAAAGAAAGAACATGAATGATTAAATTGAGTAGACTAACTATTATATTAGTATATTAAACAACTGTTCTTAATCAGCTCATAAGGGGCCTTCTAAAAGCTCATGAAAACACTGAATTAAAAGATAATGGAATTTTTCACAAACTTTTTGAAGTCCCCTTGTATGTTTTAATTAGGCAGTTCTGCAATTAAAAGATCACCGAACCTTGCCCTTCAGCTCCAACTTAAGCTCCTTTCAGACCAATACCAAGCAACCAGAAGAGTCTGGAGAGGGCTGGGCACTGGCCACTAGGAAGCCAAGATAAGCCAGGCCTGTCAGTACAACTGAAGGACTCATCCTGCAGAGTGCGAATGAATCATTCTACTCACAGTAATACATTGGAGTTAGGGCTGCACCAAAAATTACAACCCATAAACAATTAGAACCAATTAACAATTAGCAGAGGGCACCACGAGGATTCCAGGAGAAAGTAAAAGTAGCATCGATGCTTTTGATTCAGTTGTCAAATAATACTAAGAAAGGGAGCGTTGCAATGAAAGATGCTAAAGTCAAAGATGAGTGAGGTTACTGGCTCTACAGAGATGCTAGAACCAGGAAGCCTGAGGTGGGCCCGAGTGGGTCCTTTTGTATTTCTGTAGGTCCCTCTCCGAACATCCACTCAATACACCACACACCGCCTGGCATCCTTTGATGTCTTTGTGACACATACTTATCAAGCTCAAAACTATGTCATCTAATACAGTAGGGTCCTCACCTGTGGGAAGGGGTGGTTTTGCCCCCAAGGACCTTTGACATTTTTAGTTATCATGACTCAGGGGTTGAGAGTTTGCTACAAGCATAAACTGGGAGAGACCAGGGCTACAGTTAAATATTCAACAATAAACAGGACAGCTTGCACACACAAAAAAATAGTTCATTATGCAGGCCCCATATGTTAACAGTTCCAAGGATGAGAAACACTGGCCTAACTCACCACTGGACCCACCTGTATGACACACAGTAAGTGATGAATTATTAATGGGTTGACTACCAAGGAATCTCCAAATGGACACTTTAGCAACTAAAAGTAGGTTTCTGACAGAACCTAGTTCCAAATTGTCAATCTATGTACGAACAGTTTTTAGAAACAAACTTGACAACTAAGGTGAATAAACCTACCACATCAACTTAACAGTTCTATTTTCTACAGATAACCAAATCTTTGCCTCCAAGTTTCCTAGGGGCGTAGTAAAGAAAAAAACTAAAATTAGAGAAAGAAAAGATGAATTTCAGGAATAACGCCTATTTTTCTGCTTTTCATGCATACTAGGAACGAGCAACTAAGAAAATACATTGTGGATAAAGCAGTCAATTAAACCTAGGTCTCTAATACTATTAGAGAAAAAATAATACAAATAATAAATGCTACAGCATTGAACTAGAGTCCTTGTGTAGCACTGTGGGTTAATGTGCTGAACTGCAAACTCAGTTTGAACTGTAAGGTCAGCAGTTCAAGCTCACCAGCTGCTCCTTGGAAACCCTAAACAGGATCGCTATGGGTTGGAACTCACTTGATGGCACTTAACAACAACAACAATAGTATTGAACTGGAATTTGAAGTATTGTGAATTAATGGTTTTTATTATCTACATCTAGATACAGATTGATATATATATTTGTGTGTGTGTGGCACTGTAGGTTAATGTGCTAGACTGCAAAGTCGGTTTGAACAGCAAGATCAGTGGTTCAAGCTCACCAGCCTATACAGGGTTGCTATGAGTCACTTGGAGTCCTGGTGTGGTGCTATGGGTTAATACGCTGGACTGCAGTGTCGATTTGAACTGCAAGGTCGGTGGTTCAAGCTCACCAGCTGTTCTTGGAAACCCTATACAGGGTCGCTATGGGTCAGAACTAACTCTTAGGCACTTAACAACAAAAACAACAACAACGATGCACTTGGAAACCCTACATAGGGTCTCTATGAGTTGAACCCGACTCAACAGCACTTAGCAACAACAATGTAGATGTTGTTAAGTGCCTTCGAGTCAGTTCTGACCCATAGCGACCCTGTATAGGGTTTCCAAGGAACAGCTGGTGAGATTGAACCGCCAACCTTGCAGTTCAAACCACTTTGCAGTCTAATGCATCAACCCACAGTGCCACACCAGGACTCCACTATAGATAGTTGCTTATATTTCCTACCTTGTCTGTTGTGAAGGCCTAGAAACCAATGGCACCCCAGTACCTTTGAACACAACTATCAACCAAAGATTGGTTTCTAAGTCCCATTCCCCAATAAAAGAAGCCAGAGTTGATTTCTGAACCAAGGCAAGGCTAGTACAAAGATGACCTTGGAACAACATGTTGTGCCAGAGAATAAGAAAGTGCTAAAAAATGATGAAGTTGCGACAAAAGGGCATAGGAACTAAGTTAAAGGAGCTTTGGCCAAAATTGAGACAATGTGAGACAGAGGATGAAAAAAAAAAATGAAAGTAAGAAATTAGAACTGATGGTATAAATAATGCATAGAATTAAAAATTAAATAAATATCATGGGAGAAAGGAGAAAGCTCTTCTGGTAAAAGTATTACGAATAAACATAAGAGGAAGGAAGGGAATAGAAAATTACCATTTTACAAACACTACAGAAAGAACTGCTCCACACAAGAAACACTAATGGAAGCAAAAATTAGTGTGTGAAAGTACGAGATGAAGCAATTTTGTAGTCTCAAAGTCTCCTTCCACAAGACGCTTATCAAATAAAAAGTAGTAACATTACAACTGAAAAGCAGGCATCACACATCATAATGAAAAGATCAAAGTTAACATCACATATGATAACACATATCAACAAAGGAGCCTTGGTGGAACAGTGGATAAGAATTTAGCTGCTAACTAAAAGGTAGGAGGTTCAAACTCAAAAGACCTAGTGATTTGCTCCCTGTAAAGATTACAATCTAAGAAACCCTATGGGGCAATTCTACTCACTAATATAGGGTGGCTACAAATTACAGATAACAGCATACAACACACCACCACCACATAACAACAACTTGTGCTCCTTGATACGATGTCCCCGAAAAGGACTTAACATCACTTCTGAAAACACTGCAGAGCTTCAATCTAAAGAAAGAAAACATCAGACAAACTCAAATTGAGGATTATCCTACTTTAAAAAGTATCCTTTAGAAAGTATCATTCATGATCATAGATGACAAAGAGAGCACAAAGAATTGTTCCACATTAAAGGAAACAATGTAAATATTTAAAGCCAATAAATACAGGGTTCTAGATTAGATCCTGGAGCAGAAAATGGACATTACTGGGACAGCTGACCAAAATTAGAAGAAAAAAAAAAAGTCTGCTAATCAGTTAATGGTTTATGCTAGTCAGAAACCCTCTATAGGGTTTTGCTATGAGTTAGAATTGACAAGATGGCAGTGGGTTTGGGTTTTTATTATTATTGTTGGGGGATTGATATTAAATAGAAAGGGGAACATGGTGGCACAGTAGGATTAGCACTGAACTGCAAGACACAAGCTCAGTGGTCGCAGCCCACCAGCTCTCCTCGGGAGAGAAGAGAGATGAAGCTTTCTCTTGCCGAAAAAATTTACAGCCTCAGAAACCCTATGCAGCTTCCCTATGAGTCAAGAATCAATGTGATGGCATTTAACCACATTAAAGAAAAGACTGAAGTTGTCAAAGACTACATATTTTGCTTGTATACACAATCAGCACTCATGATAGCTGCAGTAAGAACTCAAACAATATACTGCATTTGGCAAATATGCTGCACAAGACATCTTTAGAGTGTTCAAGAGCAAAGATGTCAGTTTGAGGACTATGGTGCACCTGACTTAAGCCACGGTATTTTCAATAGCCTAATATGCATGTGAACACTGGCTATATAGATGAATTAATGCCATTTCAGTTATAATGTTGGAGAATATTAAAAGTACCATGGACTGCCAGAACAATAAACAAATTTGTGTTGGAAGAATTACAGCCAGAATGCTTTAAGTGAAGATGGTGAGAGGTTTTTTTTTAGTACTTTAGACATGTTGTCAGGAAGGACCAGTCCCTGTAGAAAGACAGCATGTTTGGTGAGGAGTGTCTGTGGTCTTAAAAGCTCATGAGCAACCATCAAAGGTGCAACTATTGGTCAGAAAAAAAAGAGGAAGACTCCCAATGGGATGGACTGACACAGTGGCTACAGCAATGGTCTCGAACGTAACAACTGTGAGGATGGCGTAGGACCGTGCAGTGCACTGTTCTGTTGTACACACGGTCGCTGTGAGTCAGAACCCACTTGATGACAACTAACCTAACATTATAAAGGGAACTTTTTTTTTCCTATTCATTTTCTTAAACTATGTAACGTTATAGAAAAGGTATTAATTTTGTAAGCTGCTGTAGTTTTGTTGTTAAGTGTCTTTGAGTCAGTTTCGACTCATAGCTACCTTGGTATAGGGTTTCCAAGGAGTGACTGGTTAGCTTGAACCACCAGCCTTTTGGTTCAAATCAACTTTTCAGTCCACTGCATGAACCCATGTATCCAATTTAACCTCTTGTTAGTTGCAGACTGTCTATCATAGTATTTCCAAGTGCCAAAGTGCAGTAATTACTTTTAAAACCAAAGTTTAATGATAATAACAGAAATTTTTCTGATAGTAAAGGTCATTTCAAATCAAGAAATAAATGGTAGAAGGTTATTAAAAACCTCTCTAGAGCGCATCAAAATAAGGACAGTGTTTCATTTGCTTGTTTTAGATCAAGGTCTTAACACAAAAACAAGGGAGAGAAAAAGATGTCCTCACTTGGTTCTGCCTCCATGATGGTTTTGATTTCTGCTCCCTCAGTAATAACTCAAGGTCAAGAGAAATGCAACAGCATTTATGCAGATGGAATAGTGGGGAATTGTAAATGTGCTTTCCCCATATCATTTTAACATTTGTAAATATTGCATTCTCTGACATGCTTCTATAGATTTCAGAATCCAGAGAGTACTTCTTGCCTAGCTTTAAACATTTCCGGGGTGTGTGTGTGTATGTGTGTGTGTGTGCGCGAAATACTCTTTTTAAAAGTTTGCTTATTCTTTAGAATCCAGATGATTTAATATCTCATTATGAATTTTGCAATCATCCATCTAAGCATATAACCTGAATTCCAATACCTGTTAATATTTTATCAATAGTTTAAACTAGATCCAAGCGGCAGTTTCCTTTAGGAAGAAGAGTTGAGGGAAGACAACTTTTTATCACTTCTGAAAAATATCTGTCTTATGTTTTAAGAATACTACATTTAAGTCTGATTGATTTTTCTAAATTCTCCAAATAAGTTCAACATAAAAGTGGAGTTCAAGATTGTCTGTGATAGTGATTTAAAAAAGATGACAAGCAGAAATCAATTTTTAAACGTAAATGTTCCCTAAATTCCTATGATTGCAAGTCCAAGCACATAAAAATCAGGCTTCCTTTGTCTTCTCAAAAAAAGCTTGGTATTAATTTGAAACAGTGGAACATATTTTTCCATTTTGCAGGAGATATTATTTATTACCCATGTTTCACAGCAGTGGCACCAGATTAGCCAGCTTCAATTTACAGAGAAACTGAGTTACTTCATTTACATAATGCGAGCTGACACAGAGCACAACAGATATGAGGAGCTTCCATAAGTTTGTGGAAAAAATACACTAAAAGATAACGGAAAACTTCCATGATTTTTTGCAGCTCCCTTGTTTTTAAATGGTTAAATTCCAAGTACTTCCCCCAATCATATTGTGACATAACTTCATCAAGATTTAAAATTCCGTCTGCTGTGTTCCTAAACTAATTCAACCGGGTTCTAGTTAAGAGAGGGGGAAAGGCACATACCATACAGATGTTTTATGAGAAATGTTCCCATTACTTTTCCAAGTTGATTTGTACTAGTGAAAAGCCATACTGTGAGAATTATTATAAAGAATTTTTTTTAGAAAGAGCAGTAGTTGCTCTTAAAGATTAAAGTGGGAAATAAATCCACCAAAATCATGTGCTTCGAAACTGGAAAAGTTTCAAATGCAATCTATGTCCACTATCTGACCAGTCTGAAAGTCATGGGTATCCAAGGTCATTTAAAACATAAGTCAGTCTCTGGGTGAAGAAGATGGCAGGTCTGTTGCAGAAGACTTTGCAACTGGTGAAAAGTTTTGGCTTGGAGACCCTGCCTTGACACCCTGGGGAGTTGGCAGTGCCAACACTGATAGACAGCTTAGGATCTAAGTTTATGCCGGAAATTACAAGCGCTTCTAAATAAGCAAATTAAGTTCTGAGGATGACTATTAGACGAGCCAAAACTGGGAGAAAAAAAAAAAAAATGTCTTTTACACAACTTGCAGATAACTAATTAGAAGGCCGTTTGGGTCTTGACCCCACAGAGGGTGAATGTCCCAGTAGAAAGAAATTACGTGAACTGAAGAGAAAATTCTCCATAGAAACAATTCTAATTATTCAAAGCTAGTGATTATTTCTCTAAGGTTAAGAGTTAACTGTGGTCTCCTGCTTATATCATTAAAAACTGATTTAGTTAACTGTTTACCCAGACATTAAGGAAAAGCTTATAAAGAAATCATCACAGAAGTGTTAGGATACAGTTTTCATTTAACGGGTGATGATGATGATGGTTGTATGCTTTTGAGTCAGTTTCAATTTACAGCGGCCCTATATAAGATTTCTGAGGCTGTAAATTTTTACAGGAGGAAAAAGTCTCATCTTTGTGGCACAGAGCAGCTGGTAGTGTCCAACTGCTGAGCTTCTGGTTAGGAGTCCAATGAGCAACCCACTACATTGCCAGAGCGCTTTAGTTTAAGGGGTATTGTTGTTAAGGACTGTCAAGTCTATTCCAACTCATAGCAACCCTGTAAAGAGTTTCTGTAGGAGCAGCTGGTGGGTTTGAAATGCCATCCTTGTGGTTCACAGTCCAGTACTGATCGATCCTACAGTGCCACACCAGAAATCCAGTTTAAAGGATGTTGTTGTTAAAGTACTGTTGAGTCAGTTCCGACTCATAGCAACCCTGTATAGGATCCTATACTTTGAACCGCCAACTTTGTGGTTCAAACGACCTTCTGGTTCAGTAAACAGAAATCTTATCTAAATTCCATCTTAACAGTCTATTCATTTTCCTATAGACTTATTGAATTAAAGAACTACACTCTAATTTGGTGATGTTTTGACAATAGGCTTATTTTCATGACATCACAACTAAAATGTTATCTGATATGGGGCATATACAGTAACTCAGAACACCAGAGTTTCCAACCATGCCCCAACCACTCTGGAGAAATATAGGTTGTATTTCAGGAAAATCAAATCATGCTAATAGATTTCTCTTGTCCCATAAGGAGACAACACACCATTTCTTGCACAGGGTGTAATAATGAGCAGTCATTAAAATAACTTCCATGAATTAATTGCATGGAATTCAACAACCATGTACCACAACTCTATACACTAAGCCCTCTGTTATAAAGTCAATTCCAATCACAGTAAGCCTACAGGACAGAGTAGAGCTTCCTCAAAAGGTTGCTGAAGAAGCAGGCTTGAAGAATGTGCCCTTTGGTTGTTTAAATGATTATATATTCCTGAGTGTTTTTGTGTACATCACCTGTCCCCCTCCCCTGCAAAAAAAAACAACCAAACCCAGAGGCAATAGAAGCAAATACTGTTGAATGATAATGCATGGAGGAGATTGTAATCAATGCAATGAAACAATGCTGTAAAACCAATGTTTTCCCATGTAAACTTTCACTAAATTCACAATAAAAACTTTCAAAAAACATATCTTTAGGAAGCAGACTGCCAGATCTTTCTCCTGTGGAACGGATGATGGCTTTGATCCACTGATCTTTCAGTTAGCAGGAAAGAGCTTAACCACTGAGCCACTGGGTCTCCTCAGAACTTCACAAACAGGAGTGAAATCTTAGCCAAATTAAGCAGCTCTCATTATAATTAAAACTAGCCGCCTGGCATTAAGTAGTGCTATACCTGTTATGGGTAAAATTTGATACTCAAAATGACAAGGACCAAGTCAGCTAACATTCAGTCAAACAAATAAAATACAATCTCAGTAGGAAAAGGGAAAGAGTTTTCTGGAAACCAAATTTCTGAATACACTTGCTCTCTCTCAATGTCTATAATTTTAACTGCCTCCAGTTCTGAACCTATAAAGTCTCCAAGGGAAGGATTTTGTTTGGAACCCAAAGTCAATTATCAGTCACTTCTAATGTGAAAGAGCTCAAAAATACGAACACATACAGACTTAATATAAAATATACATTATGTCATTAATATCACTAAATTGTACATGTGAAAAATGTTGAGCTTGTAAGTGTATGTATACACACTCACACATATATATGTGTATATTTTTACAATTAAAAAAATATGTATGTAGATGCGTGTGTGTACACAGACTAGGGGGATTCAAAAAGTCCTGAAAAATGGAATTAAAAGATAATGGAAGTTTTCCCACAAACTTTTTGAAGCCCACCAGTTTCTCATAGCTTCTAGGATGCTGTTTGTTCTAGCCTAGGGCATCCTGTCTGGTCAACCCCAAAGCAATGGAAGCAGCCCAGCCTGGAGTGCGATGTTGCTGCTCAATGCCCACCACATGCTTCCATTCATTCTTGTATACATACCTGTTTCCTTCTTGTTTCCCTTTCCTCCCTCTCGGCTCTTCTTCAGAACAGCCTTTAACATTGTCAACACTCTTGCTTCTAAAAAGAAAAAACAGAGAGGGAGTTGGAGAGAAAATTAAGGAGTATAAGTTGGAATATAACTTAAATATTGACATAGCAGTTACTTGTGTTCAAACAAACAGACCACACTGAGGATAATATATAAAGATATCTTGAGTTTTACATTAATCTTCTCTATTACAAATTAGAAGGGAAACTGAATGCTGAAGACACAAGAAATGTTTTATAATGTTTAATGAAGTGATCAGAGTTCACTGTCTTGTTATGAAAGTTAAAACACACACACACAACAGTGCATTCTCAACATTCCACATCTAATTAAGGTTATGAGGCTAACTGTGGGCACATTATGATGTCTGGCCCAGTGTTGTGGACCTCCCAACCCTAGCTCACCAAGTGAAAAAACACGAAACCAGAGTCTAAAAGATAACAGGAAGGAATCTATATGATTAAAGGCATGCCTTTCAGGTGCTACTGATTATATAACCACAAGGAAAACATTTTGAAAAGTTATCAAAATGAAATATGCCTTATAAGCATTTGCAAAACAGAATCCAGTGTTAACACATGAACCCTGATGTCAAGCGCCCCAATTAAACAGCACCTACTAGACTAGGTTTTTACTATATATAGATATGATTCAGGAATGGGACTTGAAGAAGTGAATAGAATAGGTCTGTGGCATTATAGCTGATCTTTTAAAAACGTAATAATGAGCTGTATGTATTTTTAAGCAGGATTTTGCTGAGCTTGTAAAACAACACAATGGCCCAGTCCTAAAATGAAATATGAAACCATGTCTATAGCAAGAGGAAAAGACAAAAGGTCCATTATTTCATGATGGAGTTAGTCTCTGTTAGCTCCTCTCTTCCCACCGCTAAGATTAAAATGGATGGACATCCCTAAACAGTAATAATTTTGAGTCTTAACATTAGTGGATTGTGTTACTCATCACATACATGTTAATACACTAAGAGAAGAAAGTAGAAGGCAAGTTGCACCTGAACAGGCAAGAAACAAGAATGAATGGAGGGGGGTGGCAGGAAGAGAGAATGAAGGGACAGAACTTGTAAGTGGAAGAGGACCAGCAAAGCTGGCTAGGTAGCTCAAATGCTTTAAATGGCATCCATATAGCACACACCCCACCTTCAAACCCCAAGGGTAACGCAGAGGTGTTGCATTGGGCCATTGAGAGGAAGGAGTCCCAAGTGTTCCAATTCATAGAATCACACAACATAAGGTCCAGGTCAAATAATTTATTCTCCAAATGCTTTGTTCTACTGATGAAGAAACAGAGACTCTGGGGGACTGACTTGCACAGGGGTCATACAACTAATTTAGAGCAGAGCCAACATACAAATCTGCTGACTTAGTAAGGGCCATCTTCCCTCCACTCCAGCAAGTCTCCTCTTAGATCCATAAAAGCTTTCAGTAACAACTGAGAAAAACAACAAGAAAGAAGAAAATCTAAGAGAGACTATGAAGATAAGACCTTAGTCAGAATTTGGAGAAAGTCATAATAACGTTTTTAGAGTTAAATTATCTTAAAAACGAGACTTTACACACAAACAGGGTTTGGCTTAGAACATAATTCTTTAAAGACTGCTACTTGAATGAGCCTAAGTGGAAAATGTAGGTTTCAGCTCAAGGATGAGCAGTGAATCTAGAAGAGAACCACCATGGTTGCTTCCATAGTGAGAACGGTGGGAGCACAAACCTTCTCTTGAGGTCACACTTGAAGAAAGAATGCAAAGATGTTGTGGTACTGGGGGGAAAAAATGGTAGGCAAAAGCTTAGAAATAAATAGCTTAGATATCGTTGCTGTTAGGTACTGAGTCAGCATTGACTCACACCAACCTTATATATAAGTATATAAGCCTTCCAATTGGCTCCAACTCATAGCAACTCTATACAGGGTTTCTGAGAAGATGGTGGGTTTGAACTACCAACCTAGAGGTTAGCAGTCCAGTGCTTGTCTTACAGCACCACACCAAGACTCCTATATGGAAGTATGTTGTTGTTAAGTGCTGTCAACTTGGTTCTGACTCATAGCGACCATGTATATAGGGTTTCTGAGGAGCAACTGGTGAGTTTGAACAGCCAACCTTGTGATTCAAACCAACCTTGTGGTCCAGTGCTGATCCTGTAGTACCACACCAAGACTCGATATATGAGCATGACAGAACAGTGTTGCCTTGTCCTGCTGCAATCTCAGAACTGTTACGTCTAAGCCCACTGTTGCAGTCATGGTGCCAATCCATCTTGAGGAGCTTCCACTTTTTTGCTGATCCTCTATTTGATGATATCCTTCTTCAGGTCCCTCTTGATAACATATCCAAAGTACATGAAATGAAGACTTGCCATCCTTGTTTCTAAGGAGCTGTACTTCCTTCATGACACATTTGTTTATGCTTCTGGAGTCCAAGGTACATTCAATACTCTTTGCCAACACCATAAATCAAATGTATCAATTCTCCGTTTTTTTCTTATTCATTGTCTAGCTGTTAATACGTAACGAGACAACTGAAAATACCATGACTTGGGTCAGGTGCACCATAGCCAAAAATCTTTGCTTTATAACAGCTTTGCAGCAGATTTGTCTAAAATCATTTAATTTCTTGACTGTTGCTCCCATAGGCATTGATTGTGGATCCAAGTTAAAGGAAATCCTTAACATCCTAACGTTTTCTCTATCGTTTTGTTGCTTATGGATCCAGTTGTGATAAACAAGCAAGCAAAAAATAAACCAAACCCCAACACCATGGAGCTGGATTCTGACTCACAGCAACCCACAGGGCAGAACAGGACTGGTTCCTGAAACAGCCAGCCTTGCCTTTCTCCCAAGAAGCAGCTGGTGGGTTTGAGCTGCCAACCTTGTTATTAGCAACCCAGTAAGTTCAGACATTTCCATCTCCAAATAAATTATCCTCCAAGGGTTTCTAGCTTAGAAAAGATTACATACTTAAATCCAAAAGTGTTAACGGAGCCAAGCCAACAAAGCTTGTTTAAGCAAGGCCCTTTGCACTAGTCTTGGTGAACTCTTCACGAGCCCTGTACTATGAGGTGTGTGGGAAATGTATGTGGGGGATGCTGTTCTTTGACAGAAAAAGACAGCATTTACCCAGGAGTAAAATTCATAAGGGTTGAAAAAGAAGGCTGAATGAAAACAAGAATCATAGGAAGGAAGTGGAATAGCTGATGTTACATGGCGAGAGTTGCAATCATTGAAATGGAAAGAAGTATCTGATTTGTTGAATGTGAAACTGATGACTTATTCTGTAAACCATCACTCAATGCACAATGAAAGGTTTTTTCATTTTTGTTTTTAAAGAAGTTAGATGGAAATATACACACAGAGGGAAAACAGGGTTGTGGAAAATGGAGTGAAAAAATAATGGAATTTTTATATGTTTTTGAAGCCCCTTTGTATTTCCTTGGATTACATACTAGCTCAAGCCCCACTTACTTCTGTCAGGCAGCCCCTGATTCATTACCCTGGTCATTTCCCACACTATCAGTTATGATTGATTGGCAGCAGATCCACAGGGATTTGGTGACAGGGAACATCTCCTCCTAGATACCTTATGTACCTATCTCAGGGTGCTCAGCTGTCTTCAGGATACCTCACATCTTCCACATCAGTGGTATTGGGTTAATGGAAAGAGGTTATCAAATATCTGCTGTAAATTTGTTTTCCAGTTCCTGATTTCTTTGCTAAATAATAATACAAGGGAAAGGTTTAATTTTTATACTTAAAGCTACTCAAATTATTCTGAGATTATGGTTCTTGGTCATCCATCAGATCTGGAACTAAACTCACCCCCATGATTTAATTTTCAGTCAAGCAAGAGACAGGTATATAGGGAGAAACCACATTAGTGAGGTAAATACATTATAGAATGGTCACCCATACAAAATCAAAAAGGCATCATTTACCCAAGGACAAAATTCAGAAGGTTTGGGAAGAGATGCGGAATAGAAGCAAAAAAGTAAGTGATTAATTGATATTATACTGAGGGGAGTGTAGTCATTATGATGAAGCAGAGTGTATGATTTGTTCAGTGTAAAACTGTGCTGTGAACCTACACTTAATTCAAAATAAAAAGCTTAAATTCAGATTATGACCTGGTGAAATGTTAAGTGATTATATCTCAGTATTATTTGAGACCTCAGGGTCTCAAACACGCATACACACACATACACACACACACACAGTGTATTCCATTCAGAAATGAACATCGATCAGAGTGAAGTTGTATAAAGTTACTAGGAGTCCCAATCATTCATGGTCTAAAAGATGTAACTGAAACAGTATTATCCAACACATCTTAAGATTGCGCCCATCTGAGAGGGTTGGTCAGAGATGGTAGGTATAGTAATAGAATGGAGGGGCCAACATTGGCGGCAGGAAGATTATCTCTACTTACACACTCCCATGTCTAATTCTGGAAATGAGCTATCAAAGATTGGCACTATTAAACCCTGGCATCATGCAGGTACTTTCCCTTGTTCATAAGTCGTGCCTCATGAGTTGGTTCTTTTCTTGGACTGCCAACAGCTGGGAGACAGTATGGTGGTTCAGTCAACACAACTGTATGGCCTGTTGACAGAACTCTGAGAATAAATTTAAAATGGATGTTCTGGCTTTAAACAAAGCCTCTCGTTAGCTTTGTGAAAGGAAGTCACTTTGCCAAGTCTGAGACGTAGGAATATTGACTTTCTGGCCCACTGTGAGGACTACTGGGAAGACAGTGGTAAACTGTCCATGAAGCAGACCTGAGGGCAGCCAGCAGGCTCTCCTTGAATAATACTCAAGGCATCATCAGGAACATACCCATTCCCATAGCAGCTTCCAATATAATTCCTCAATTTCTGCCCCATAAAATCTTAGCCTCATCACAGTAAGTAGTACAAAGTATGTCTGAATTCAAACATGTTAGAATAAATCTTTGAAAATGTAAAGAACTGAAGTAAACTGTCATGTTTTTTAAATTATAAACATTTGATGGAAAGGAGAGATAGAAAATGTGACATTACCCAAAGAAGACCAGTGGTCTGAAGTCATCTAGATTTCTGTATTTTCCCACTCTCTCTCCCCATATCAAAGGACCCTCACACACAAACACATATGCCAGAGATCCTTCTTCTTTAAAATTTCTAGCAGTTAAATCAGTCCTCAAACTTTCTTTCACTTTTGGTATTTCTCCTTTAGTATATAAAGTCTTTGGGATAGGCACAATGTCTCCATGCTCTGAGTTCAGATGTCCTCCAGTGTGGTGGTGGTAGTACTAGTTGTCATTGAGTTGGTTCTAATTCATGGTGACATTATATATAACTGAACAAAAAGGTGGCCAATCCTATGCCATCTTCATGATCATTAGCGTCTACCGCAGCGGCTATGATATAGTGCTGACCAACAAATGGGCTAATCTTCTAGCACTGTATCAGACAATACTTTGTTGTGATCTGTAAAGGATTTCAAACAAATAATTTTTAGAAGTAGATCACCAGGCCTTTCTTTCTAGTCTATCTTAGTTACAAGCTCCAGGGAAACATGTCTACAATGGTCTACCTTACTAGTATTTGACATATTGAGGGCAGAGCTCCCAGCATCACAAACTCACTGTCATTTAGTTGATTCTGACTCAGTGACCCTATAAGGCAGAAGCTGTTCCATAGAGTTTCTGAAACTGTAAATGTTTATAGGGGTAGACAGCAGTATTTTTCTCCCTAGTAGCGGCTAGTGAGTTTGAACTGCAATCTTGTGGTTAGAGTCCAATGCTTATCTCACTGTGTCACCAGAGCTCTTTTCCAGCATCATTGTTGTTTTTGTTGTTAAGTGCTGTCAAGTCATTTTCAACTCATAGCAACCCTGTAAAGGGCTTTCAAGGAGCAGCTGCTGGGTTTGAACTGCCAACTTTATGGTTCAAACAGACCTTGTGGTCCAGTGCTCTATCCCACAGCACCATACACAATACACAAAAATCACCACAGTATGAGAAAATGACCACAGTGTGTTACAATGGCATACAAATTATAACAAAAATCAACTCCAGATAAAAGTGAGATGATTTCGAAACAAGACAATTATTTCAGCTTGGAATACATAACAATGGCAATATCGTAACCAGGACTATGTTGTCTGAAAGCATACAATAACACTAGCATTACATTTTTCCTGTTCTGGTGGTAGTTATGTCTTTGGAACACTCAGTTTCCATTTACAGCAATGGAAGATTCACACTAAGGATAACAGTGACAGGGTAGATTCATGAAGCTAATGTCAATAAACTATACCTGTAAAAGGTTGAATTGAAACTGCTATGTGATATACATATATTTTAAAAACTAGGGAGAGAGAAAGGAAAGAGAAAAGAGAGCAGTTATACCTTTTCATCTGGATTCTTCTACAGAATCTTTGATCAAAATGTGCAGTAACAGTAGCTGGGCACCACCCAGTTCTTCTGTACAACCAAACACACCTCATGGGATTTGGTTCCTTGGTTTGGAGGTTTAGGGTCATAGTTTCATTGAACATCTCACTTAATTGAAGAAATAATATATTTGGTACTTTGGTTCTACTTCCTGTTTCATTGTATAGTGCCTGGGGTCTTAAAAGCTTCCAAGTGGCCATTCAAGGTACAATAATTGGAACAACCGAGAAAGAAAAGTCAGGAATGCTACTGTTGTGTGCCATTCAGTGGATTCCAACTCAGAACAACCTTATAATTATAGGGTAGAACTGCCCCACAGGTTTTTAGGCTGTACATCTTTATGGAAACAGATCATGGGGTCTTTTCTCCTACAGAGCAGCTAGAGGGTTTGAACCACTGACCTCTCCAATTTGTAGCCAAGCAATTAAGCCACTGTACCACCAGGTCTCCTTAGTGTTGGAAAGAGGAGAAGGAAATGCAGTGTGTGACTTCATGAACAATGCTTCCTTTTGCCATGAGACCAGAAGAACTGGGTGGTGCCCAACTACTCTTACTGAACATTTGGAACAGTGCTCCAAAATCTATAGAAGAATTCAAGTGAAAAGGTACAAAATGCTGAACAGAATTTCTAATTTTTATAGAACCCAGACTTTCTGGAGACCTGAGGTTAAAGGATGAGCCCCTAGAACTACTGCCCTAACAATCTTTAAACCAAAATTCTTCTTAAAACCAAGCAATAGTTTAGCTTATGTAGTAAATGTCTACCTTGAGTATTGTTCTCTTTTAAATAACTTGTTAAGTTGTTAAGTGACACTGAATCGGTTCTGACCCATAGCGACCGAGGAGCAACTGGTGAACTTGAACCACAGACCTTGTGTTTCAAATCAACCTTGCAGTCCAGTGCATTAACCCACAGCAACACAGGACTCCTTTAAATAACTACATGGAATAAAACCAACAACAGCAATTTAAAAGATTACGTAGGGACTTTACAGGGCAGCGAGTTTGTATCACTGGAGGAGAAAGTACTCAGAAAACGGAGTGAGAATGACTGCACCACTTGAAGAATGCAATTGAACATGTAGAAACTGTTGACCTGGTGTATGTTCTGCTGTGTATAGTTTCAACACCACCACCAACAAAAATAATTTATTCAAAAATTTTCCTTTTCTAGAATATGCTGCCTATTTATGCATTTTCAAGTCAAATCTGTGAGCTAAGGGCAGGGACCCCATGTTTATTCGTTAACAGATTCAAACAGAAGCTAGAACACAAGCTTCTCACCAACTCTGTTCTCAGTATTTGTTGACAGGTTTAACAGAGCTGCAATGAACACACAAGAGAGATTTCCTCCAAATCAAGTAATTAATCAACATTTATAGCAGCTTATCGTTTACAAAGAACATTCCTATATAGTCTCATTTACAAGGAATGTGACAAATTTCACTTAAACCCATGTGAGATCAGGCAATGAGATTGTAGGGAGGGAAATTTTGTATTTTGTAATATTACTTCATGTCTACACCTGAATTATCCTTAAAATCTTGGATTTTAGACCCAGTATCTCCAATTCCTGAATTCATAAGCTTTGTGTATACTCTATTTGAAAGACCCTCTTCCTTTAAAACCTTCCATCTGACCTCAACACAACATTATTGAAGATGAATTTGCTTTCTTTGTGTATGTGTGCATGTGTGTTGGGGGGCAGAGGGAACAGACTCAGACTAGCAAGATTTACAGTGTACCAACTGGAAAATAAAGTACATGCAATCAAGTGCTGGGATGTATGGAGAAACTTAAATACTGTTTATTTCTGAGAAGAGGGAGATATCAAAAACATCCTCAATTTTAGGGGCTTTTTTTTAAGAGACATATCTAAATAACAGCCATACATATTCTCTGCATGTCCAGTTGTAGAGCATTTCTTTTCATCAGCAACACTTAGTGTTTATCGAAGGGAAGGAAATGTGTGGTGGTATCAGGGGGTCTGAAGCAATCTACAAGGTAAAGAATGTAGAATGGAGTTAGGTAACAGAACATTAAAAAGTCAAACAGAGACAGCAAAGAAAGGAGGTCTGCTAGAAGAGGGCACTCACTGGCTGTTGTCCGGAAACTCATGGAAAATTCTGCATTATAGAGGTTTTCTGAGAGCAAGAGCCTTGTCTTCACATTCTTGAAGTGATCCCACAGGGCTGGGAAAAACCAACTCTTGAGGAATACTTGAAATTCCAGGATGTCTCATTTTTTTTCCTCCACTAAGCAATGAGCCAAAAAAAAAAAAAAAAAAACAGTCCAGGAAGAGACCAAGTATTAGTTCTGGTTCCAACATGTGACTGAAAATAGCTCATTAATGAAGGTTCACACGCTTCATTCATAAAAGATGGGAGGGTAGAGTTGTTGTAATGTGCTGGTGACTTGATTACAACTCATAGAGACCCCTGTATAGGGCTTCCGAAGAGCAACTGGTGGGTTTGAACCACTAGCCTTGTATTTATCAGTCTGGTGTTTTTCCTACAGTACAGGACCCCAGTAGGGAGGACAGTGAGCTATTTATCAAGAAAAACAGAAAGCAATTTTGATAGTAAGTAACAAACAAGCCTTTGGTTTTAACTTGAATAGCTGGGTAGTATGCATCATTAAATTATAATTCATTCCCTAAAACGCAGGCCCACCATTTGGTCTTCTGTATTCAAATCCAGTCTACACATTCTACTTTTAATTCCACCTTCCTTTTCTTTCACTCGGTTTGTCTTAGGGCCAAATATTAAAATATAAACTAAAACTAAATAAATGACTAAAATGTAAGTTATGTGAAAAATAGTAAATTTACCATCACAACAGATAATATGAATTTAAAAGAACTCTAGGTATGAAGCGTGTACTTAACATGCTTAATAGTTCTGACGCATAAAATTATCTATTTTAAATATTCTGTAGGAAAATACAAGTTCTTTTTAAAAAAAAGTTTTTAAAGAAATGTGATAGAGAATTTTTATATGCAGCAAGTTTGTTTATACACATTCTCAAATTGGTAACTGCTTGGCAGACAGCTGGAAATTAAAAAAAAAAAAAAAAAAAGACAAAGAAGAAAAAAACTACTTCTTTCTGGTTACAGGGCCATTTTTATCTATCATGAAGGGGTTTATTCAGTTTAACTTTCAACACTAACCCAAAACAAGACAAAACAAAATTCATTGCCACTGCAGTCAATTCCAACTCATAGAAACCCTATAGGACACAGATCTGCCTCAGAGTTTCCAAAGCAGTAATCTTTATAGAAGTAAATTGTCACATCGTTTCCCCCTGGAGTGACTGGGGATTCAAACTATCGACCTTTCAATTCGCAATTAAGTGCTTAACCACTGTGCCACCAGGGCTTTCTTTCAACACAAACTTCCCCCTCCCCCCACATAATAAGAGCGCAGCAGGATAATGTGGTGGACAGCGAGGTCAATTTGAACTGCAAGGTGGCGGTTCAAACCCACCAGATGCTCCTCAGAAACCCTATACAGGGCTGAAATGGGTTGTAACCAACTCAGTAGCACTTAACAACAAGGCTATCTATGCTGGCCTAAAGCTTATCTTTTCTCTAATCCCACATCTCACCTTGCAGTGATATATCAATCTACATTTTTCACAACAATTTTGTATTCTACAAATCCCATGTGGCACCTCGCAATGTACCTTATTTCATACACATTATTGCTGTTGTTAAGTGCCATCAATTTGGTTCTGACTAACAGCGACCCTGTGTATGAAGAGAAGCTGAGGGGTTTGAACTGTCAACCTTGCCGCAATCCAGCGTTTATCCTACAGTACGCCACATCAGGACTTCTCCGTTACAGCCTAGAAAACACTGAGGGGGCAACTCTATTCTGTCACCCGGGGTCATTATGATTCAAAACTGGCTTAATGGCAGACATCTAAGAACAACAAGGTCTAATAATTTAAGAGTTCTTCTGGTACTAATCCCCATATTTATGGTCAATATTATCTGATTTATACACAACGAGCAGCACATTTACCTAATAGGAGCTACTGGGCCTTCCAAAGCACCAGCTGCAGGAAAAGTTCATTTTGGTATTCCAAATATGCACACAGAAGGACTAAGTGCAATGACAGAAAAACCAAAACCCCAAATCAATACATTTTCTCTCAAACCAGAAGAACTCAAAGACTGAAAAAAAACCAAGGGCACCATTCCAGCAACAACCATTACCTCCTAGACCAATGGCTATCTCTCAAGGCTGAGGAACAGTCTTTCTGAAAGCCATGCTCATCTAGATGGTGTCTTCAGTTCTCTCACCAAGACCCTCCTCCCCAAGTCAAGCACTTACTTCTCGACTGTAGCAGCAAAACACTCCTAACTAGAAGACAAACACTGATATTACCACCATCATATATATTAAAGATTTAGAACTATCACTGGAAGCAAAGGAATTTCATAACCTTACTTCAAATTTCAATTGCTTACACATCTACCTGCTCCAATAGGCTGTGGACCTCTGGATGGTCAGGTCTTAACTCCCCTAGTCACAGTATCTTTTCCTCACTTTACTATCAATGGATGAGTTCTGGAGGAACATAATTTTCATCCACATGGGTTAATGCGCCAGAGTGCAAAGCCATTTGAACTGTAAGGTCGGCAGTTCAAGTTCACCAGTTGCTCCTCGGAAACCCTACACAGGGTTGCTATGGGTCAGAATCGACTCAACAGCACTTAACAACAACAACAAAAATATAATTATCAGGGGTCCTAGTATGGCACTGTGTGTTAATGTGCTGGACTGCAAGGTTGGTTTGAACAAGACAGGCAGTTCAAACTCACCAGCCTTTCCTTGGAAACCCTAAATAAAGTCACTATGAGACGGAATAGACTAAACTAGACTTAACTACCTAACAGACTTAAATACCAACATCCTTTACTATATTGTTGTAAGTACTAGTGAGTCGATTCTGACTCATAGCGACCCTGTATAGGGGGGTTTCCCAGGGTCAGCAGGTGACCTTGAACCATTGACCAGTGCTTACCTGCAGTCCAGTGCTTATCCTACAGTGCCACACTAGAGACCTCTACTATATTGTTGTTAAGTGCCTTTGAGTCAGTTCTAACTCATAGCAAACTTGTATAGGGTTTGCCAGGAGCAGTCCAGTGCTTAATCTAATAGCACCACAAATCGAAACTCTTAGCATGTAATGAAAATTTTTCTAAATGTGGTTTATACCTCCATCTTTGGAAGAAGGCAAAGTACAAGTGTACACTCAACAAGCAACAGCTGAGAAAGTCCAACTTCTCATTTGATATGCAAGGCCCTGAGCAATGGAGACTCTATCAGGCAGCAAGTGACAAGAGACAGAAGTGTAACCCAGTTTTCCAAGTGAGGAATGAGCACTGAGGTAGCTATCGTAGGCTTCTCATTTAAAGCACATTCTAAAGTATCTACTCTGCCAAGAAACAGAGATACAACAATTATCAACAAACATGGGCAGGAAGTGAAAAGTTCATGTCTCCATTTTCTCTATTTAAAAAACACACGCAAAAAAAGGTAAGAAAAGAACAATGAAGGGTCAAATGAAGGGTCAGAATTGCCCTCAGAGACAATGCGAGGAAAATAGGGAGTAATTCAAGTGGGCAGCTCAACAGTTTGCCCAATCAAGTTGCAGACCAGGCCATGGCACCAAATGATGAAGCTGTGCAATTCCCACCTCTGAGGCTCAGCCCACAGAGTGAGCCATCCAGAGGTTATGATTAATGATTGCACATGTGGTGCAGCCCAGGGGCAACATGACTGAAGAGGGTCCAGAGTGGTGCATCATGAGTCAGGCTGGATAGGAAAAGACTGAAGCCCTCAGAGTTATTATAGCCAGAGAGAAAAAGGGCAGTGGTCTCAGAATAAATTAATGAAGAAGCTGGCAAAGAGCTAGGTCCATTTAAGTGAATTTTTAGATTTGCATGTGGAACAATTTTAGATGATGAAAAAATACATTATATGGCCAATAGCACAGTGGAATATGCTCAAATAAGAGTTGTTGGAAGCAAAGAGGTCCAGGGATGTTGATTCTTGTCTAGGGATGGGTAATTCATATGATTCCTGCAGTAATGGAGGCAAGGCTTGGGATATCACCAACCATCCTAGCACCTAATATTTATTGAGCATTTACTATTTACATCAGACAGGTTAAAGAGTTTTATATGCTTAATCTTATTTTATCCTTAAAACGATTTTAAAAGTTACATATGAGACAGGGTTTACTGTTTTGTTTTCTATAGAAAAGAAAGCATTAATAAAGGAGAAGCTGTCTTCAAAGTCCAAGTGATTCAAAGCCCCTCAATGAATTGGGGCAGAGAGGGAGAATAATAGTACACAGGAATGACCAGGACAACAGAGAATACAGGCCTCAAAAAAAAGAGACTGTTTTTGCTTAACATGTAAGTGTAGCAATTATGGAACCAGCTAAGTAGAGCTGAGAAAACACCAAGGTTAACCCTGAAGGTTTCTGGAGAACCACCTGAAGTAAACAGTCTTTCAGTGTGGTCCCATCCTCTCTCACAAAACTCGATGGAGAAATTGGCTAGAGTCGTAGTATGTTCAACTCCTGTCTAAGGCTTACAGCAAAGCTCAGTCCTTGTTATGGTTTTAGCTCCTTAACAACCACACTGGAATTGCATTCTCTTTTCTTTTCCCGTCTCCTTCCTGTTCAGTTTCCCACTGGCATCTTACAACAGAGCTATGATCCCCAACTTAAACTGGTCACCATCTTGATGTGTAGCAACCCTGGATAAAGTCGGAGGCATTCCTTTTACAAAACGACTTTGGGCAAGTTACTTCATGTAACTGGGCAATTTCAGGTCTTTCCACCTATGTTGGGGTTGTTGTTGCTGGGTGTCATCAAGTCCATCTCAATTCATAAGGACCCAACACAAAGCACTGCCTATTCCTGTGCCATCCTCACAACTGTTGTTATGTTTGAGCACAGTGTTGCAGACACTGTGTCAATCCATCTCCATGTGGTCTTTCTCTTTTTCGCTGACCCTCTACTTTACCAAGCATGATGTCCTTCTCCAGGGACCAATGATCTCTCCTGATAACATGTCTAAAGTTCAAAGTCTTGCCATCACCACTTCTGAGGAGCATTTCTATCCTATAATTTTAAAAAGGCTATTTTATTTCTTGTTTATGAGGCTACAGTAGTCACCATCATCACGATAAAAACATAAAGTGTCCCTTCTATGGAGAGGCTATGGTGTCGGTGATAAGCCACTAGTATGCACAGGAGACCTTGAAAACTTATCAGAAAGTCTATTTTTCTAAAAGCATGAAAAGGCACTCAATCAATCAGTACCCGCTGAATGAAGTCTGGTATTATTATCAATCTAAAGAAATTATTTTTTTAATCGCACTGCATCTGGCCTCAAAGTGAAAAGGGTCAGATGACTTCAAAGATGCCCCTGTGAAAGGCAGCTATTCATTACAGCAGATCTCTTGCTTATGTAGCTGACAGATGGATCTTTCTTTCACGTAATGCCCCAGAATATAAGGCATGAAAATTCCTCCTGTACTTCTGCCAGAGACTTGCTATGCTTCACTAAACAAAGGCATAACCTCCCCAGGCCCGAATTCTAATATTAGATTCTAATATGCCACCAGGAGACCTGGTGCTAACTGCAAGGTCAGCGGTTCAAACCCACCAGCCACTCCTCTGAAACCCTGTAAAGGATCACTATGAGTCGGAATCAACTTGATGTCACTAAACAACAACAATAAAATATTCACCAGGAACACAGACTTATCACTAGCTAAATGCCAGGCTTTAAGGACTTAACATGTAAATATACTAGAATAAGTCAAAAAATAGTGTTAAAAAGTCCTATTGTTGCTAAGTGCTGACAAATCCATTACAGCTAATAGAGACCCTGTACAGGATTTCCAAGGAACAGATGGTGGGTTTGAAACACCAACCTTATGGTTCACAGTCCAGTGCTTATCCTACAGCACCACACCAGGAGTCCATCCTGTTGTTATTGTTGTTAAGTGCCATGGAGTTGGTTCCAACTCACAGTGACCTTGTATAAGGTTTCTGAGGAGTGGCTGGTGAGGTTGAACAGCCAACTGTGCAGATCAAACCAACTTTTCAGTCCCGCGCATTAACCTGCAGAGCCACACCAGGACTCCAGACTGCATCCTAGAAATCATTATTAATAAAAAATTTCAAAAGGTAAAGCTACTGCTTCTCAATATTATCTTCATCTAGGTGGTGTTTCCTTATCTCTAAACCTTCCTGAAGAATTACGCCCTCTCCAATTTATACCAGGGTCAAAATGGCAATTCTGGCATCACCGAGGGGCTCAAAATTGTGTTCCTTTCAAATGTTTGGGGAACATGAAGTCTGAAAGGGCAAGATCAAAATCAGAGATGTAGGGCAGATAGGATATGGTTTCCCAAACAAATTCTTTAGGGCAGCCCTTGCTACCCTCGAAGAATGAGCCAGTGCACAGTCATGATGGACAAAGTTAGTTTCCTGGTCTTTTTTATCACCAGTGCCGTTTTCCATTTTCTTAAAACCTCTTCTAATAACCATCTATGATTATCTAGCATCCTTCAAGAAATGATCCACATGACTCCTCTGGAGTGCCACAAACAGTCATGATAACCTTCTGAGCTGACCTCTTTACTTGGATCCCCCTGTTTTGATTGAACCTTTTTTCTTGACGGCCCCCTAATGAGACTAAGACAAGTTTATTACTTAGAGAACTTGTCTGCAACCATCCACTGATCATAAGAGACATAGTAAACGTATTTTGTTTGCAACAAACCCATGCATGTATAAACTGAAACCCTAGTAGCAATAATTTTTGACTCTTCCTCCACTAAAAATTAGTGGAAAATTGTAATTTTACCATGAATTTTTTAAGTCCCTTTACTTATGTTAAGTGCAGTTAAGTTGGTTCCAACTCATAGCGACCCTGTGTAGGATTTTCCAAGGTACAGCTGGTGGATTTGAACTGCCAACCTTGTGGTTCAAATCAACCTTGCAGTCTAGTGCTTATCCTGCAGCAGCATACCAGGGGACCCAACTTGTCAGTTATTTCCAACTACGTGTTGTCAATGTGTGTGACTTAGAGGTACCAGGGAACACAAAACATGCTAAATTTAGCAAACTCTTCAATTCATTAGCACAAGGAGGAGAATACTGTGGGCTGGGCTATGTTATCAATGGGAAGATTTTGGTGGGTAGAGACCTTTGTATCACATGGGCAATGCTTCCCCCTAGTCTTAATTCTGATGCAGAAGTTAAGAACTATCCTATTCAAAGAGCTAAAAAATAAACCAAACTACCTTGTTTCTTACTGTTTGACTTTAGTAAACTTGTTAAAAGTGATGGGATGGGCAAGGAATGGCCTAATGCTCTTGGTTTGTTTCCCTGTGCAATTTTTACAGTCCCATAATGTTACTATGGTTTTAACCTTGGACCTCAACTTCTAAAGTACATTAGGATATGCCTCCAGTGATAATGAAGTAGACAGTGAAATAAAATTCATACTAGCCACACAGCATCATCTCTTCCCACAGCTAAAACAAATACTACCAACACATACGTCACTGTTCATTTATAAGAAATTTGCAGGGAAAACCATTCTTGACCATAAACATTTAGTTGCAGTGAACAGTCTTTCAGGGAACTACCAAGGAGCCTGTGATAAGGGTCACATGGAAATAGATAAGGGCTTTATTTTTTAACAGCCAACAGCCCCCAAAGAGAGAATTGCCTTACCTTTTTTTTTTTTTTTTTGCCTTACCATTTGAGAACAAGATGATAAATATCAAATACAAGTACGCTATGAAACAAAATATGGTAAACTTCTCCACCACCCCATGTTAACAACCCTACTTTCAAAACAAGATGAGAAAAAGACAAACAAAGGTGCCACCCAAAACAGAAATGTAATTTTATTAGTGCCATGGACTGCCCTGACAACTTTACCATCTTTTCAAAATATAAAATATATATATTTAAAGAAGAGCACTGGACTTTGAACCATGAGGTCAGCAGTTTGAATCCACTAGCCTCTCTGTGGGAAAAAGATGAGGCTCTCTGCTCCACAAATATTTAATGCCCAAGAAACCTTATATAGGGTGTCTCTCTCTGAGTCAGAACAACAACATACTTAAACACAAATGTTACAATATACAAAAGGCATATTTCAGGTGTGCGCTTAACACAAAATACAGCAAAATAGCAGGATATCTGATAACTACTGCCATTTTTAAGCCATGGTGCACATAATGATATTTTATGTTATCAGCAACAAAGCTATACTAAAATATCTAATATTTATGTGACAAAGTCACAGGCAATAGTGCATGGTTTGCTGTGTAATATTACACGGTTAGTTGCCTACTTTCATGAATGAAGGAAAACTAACTTTCAGTTAGAGGTTAGTGAAGATAGAGCTGTCATTTTTTCCCCATACACCCAAGTTCACAAATTCCCTCCTCCCAATTCCACACAATGACCTCAAAGGTTAAGGAACCCTGGTCTAGAGTCAGACTCAGTGGCTTAATTACTCAGAATTTGATAAAAGTGCGGGTAGTATCTCAGATACTTTTAGAGAAACAGCAGCACAGATGTGGTTTTATGTAACTCACAGAACCAGTGAAGTTCAAAAAGAAAGCAGTAAAATTTCCTGATTGGCACACATTAACAGGACAAGGAGTGTCACACATGAACCACTCCTAGCAATTAGATGCCAAGTCCTATGATTAGCTCTCAGGTTAGTCTATAAATGTCCTACTTAACAAGAAAGTCCATCACCATCAAATTATCAATTCACCTACATTAACCATGCACAGCAGAGCAGGAGAAAGACCTCAGGAAATGTATACAGTGACAATGGACAAAAGGGAGGAGAAGCTAAGTTTAATATCTAGGCCAAATGTACTTAATATACACCATTACTCTCCTAATCTTTTCTAAAAGCATTTCAAGCCTAGCAACTGAAGTCTTTCAATTAATTGGATTGGGCTTCCAACACTGGACCTCTTTGTCCACCCTGTCTTTTATAGCAAGGCCCTTCCCCAGCTGCATGTTCCTAATTCAGGGGATACCCATATGAAGATAAATATAATTCAGAGTCCAAAATACATGGATTTACACTGGACCATTGCCAATTTCTCACGGATCCTGGGTAACTGAGATGGTTTTTGTTTTCATGGGTAGGAACTACAACAGCAGCTGTAGGAGCATATTACTTTTTCTAGACTAATAAAGTTACCTAAGTCTGGCTTAGTATTTCAGCTGCTGCAGAAGCTAAACTTCCCAAGAAGATCCAAAAGCTGGAATGGTAGTTCTAAACTAGTGGTAGTTTTGAAGCATCTAAATCCATGCCAGCAGAAAAAAAACAACAACCTTCAGCTGAATTTTTAATTAGAGAGTGATCCCTATACGTAGAGATTACAGGTCTATTTTTAGGAGTTCCACAAAACTTTAACCAGGCATAGAGCTCAATGGATTCAAACATATCGACGATCATGAAAATGCAGCAAAACAGGCAAATTTGCATTCATTATACAAAAGATTCATAACCACTACACTACAGCAGGAGAAAGATGAGGCTTTCTGCTCCCGTAAAGATTTACAGCCTCGGAAACCCTGTACAGGGTCGCTATGAGTCGGAACCGACTCCACGGCACATAACAACAACAAATACAAAAGACGCTGTGGTATTGTAGGATAAGCACTGGATTGAGAACCACAAGGTCATCAATTTAAACCCACAAAGTGCTACTCAGAAACCCTTTACAGGGTCACTACTCGAGGGCATTTAACAACAACAAATACAAATGGACACACCACAAGTATGAGTCAACTTTACAGGACAACGAACAATAATGAAGTTCAAGCTTTATACTTGAAGGTATATGTCTCATGTCATGTATGAACCATCCGTTCTTTTTTATTTCTTTATTTAAGACCAAGGGAAAAGTTCAATTAACATCCTGAGCAATTCTCCTGTGTTGCCTTTGATCACTTCTCCTAACATTATACTAGATCAAACCCACTGTCTTTGAGTTTCTTCTGATTCACAGTGATTCTATAAAATAGAATAAGGTTTCTAAGGCTCTAAATCTTTACAGAAACAGACTGCCACATCTATCCCCCATGGAGTGGCTGGTGGACTCAAACCACCAGCCCTTTGGCTCGCAGCTAAAAATTTAACCACTGTGCCACTAGGACTCCTCTAACACATGAACCACTGCTAAGGGACAAAATCGGCATTGCAACCCAACCAGCAAGGAAGCCATGATGCGTGTTGTCTAATAAGATGACACACACACACACACACACACACACACATATAATCACACATATCACTTTTCTTTCAAAGGAGGGAAAAGAGGGTAAATTTCAGAAGCTGGCCTCCAAACAGAACTCCATGCAGCACAAAATGAGTTCCTAAATGGAAGTGTGTGGTCCAAATGCCTTCCTTTAAGGAAAAGCAGTCCAAATAGAACTCAGTGGAAAACGCAAACACATGTTTTAGGGATGACTTTGAATTAGAGACAGTGGATGGGAAGTTGCTGTAGATATAATGAAGATGTTCCACAGATGTTCTCCACTTTGTGGTTTCAGTGAAACATCTTTCTAGTACGAAATCTATGCGTCTGCAACAAAGCTGGTTATAAAATTCATTTTTCAAATACATGATCATTTTTAAAATCTGATTCTTATTTTTATGTAGTGTAACTCCCTTCTGCCTTCTCATAAACTGAATAAAGCCCACATTTATTTCAATGTATTAATAATTCACTGAAAGCTTTGTTGTTGTTGTTGTTAAGTTATGACTCATAGCGACTCTGTATAGGGTTTCTGAGGCTTTAAGATTACAAGGCCTATTTTTAAGAAAATCTCATTGTTTTCCCCATGGAGTGGCTGGCAGGCTTAAAACCACAGACTCTGTGGTTCACATTCCAAACTTTATCGTAGAGAGACACCACGCCAGCACTGAAAGCTTAATATCATATTAATGTCTAATGTAGATTTTTATTATGACTTCTTGTAATTATTTCCTCTTATCGGTACTGCAAACCAGTTACAAAGAGAAAGTCTTTACTCCTCCAAACAACCATATGATAGCAAACGTGAGGACAGCATGTAGCGATTACCCTGTGGCAGGCACAGTTAAATATTTCACATACAGCATCTCCTCAGGCTTCAAAATAGCATGAGATTGTTGTTAAGTGCTGTCGAGTCGGTTCCGACCCATAGGAACTGTAATTATCTTCTTCTAACAGAAAAATTAAGACTTGCAGAATCTCAGAAGTCTGCCCCAAGTCTCACTTTTGCTTGCAGCTCACTCTACTTCTCCTCCGTTGCAGGAAAAGCACATCTTAGAACCTTGTCTTGGCAGCCTAAGTTGCAAGTTACAAGTAGAAATTATCGATAAACAGCCTCGGGTCAAAAGATGACATATGGGGAAACGCCAACATTGTTCTCATAATTGGGTTTTATTTAAACCTAACTCCCTGGGCATTGTAAATAGTTAGAGCTATCCTTCTCAAAGAGAAATTTAAAAAGAAAGAAATCTCACACACACAATCACACTGGTCTAGCCTTGGCTCACGCATGAAAAATAATCTGAAATCCAATGCTATCTCCAAGTAGGTGACTCACAAATCTGTTACTTCACAGCTTTACCTGTGCTACAGTTATGGTACTTTTATGTCCAACTTCCTGGCATCAACCTTGCCAACATAGAATCAGTATGCCCCCAAATTAAACTCATCTTCCTCTCTCGATGCCTCTGAAATCCAGTCACCAGCCTTTGTTCTGTTTCTGCTGGTAAGTACCAATCATCTTAGTCCACCAGACTCAGAACCCCAAGACCTTCACAGCCTCCTCCACTGTCAACAGACAGTCAAACTGCTAAGTCTCACCAATTCCAACCCTTTTCACGCCCTCTCAGCCCTCTGGAGTGGTCCTCATTATTCCTCCACTGCACTTTTTCCAAAGACCAGTTAAAGTACATGGAATCACCTGAATGGCCCTGCCCTCGAGGTCCCTGATTCAGTGATGCTGGGATGGGGCTGAGAATTTACTTTTCTAACAATTCCTAGGAGATCCTGTTGTCACCAGAAAACACACCTTCTCCACTCCCCTACTTCCATTTCACACACCAAAATTCTTCCAAAAACTTTTCATCAAGGATCAACTTGACCTTTTGTAAATATGAAAAGTTATTGCTATTAGCTGCCATTGGGTTGGCTCCAATTCATGATGATTTATGTATAACAGAAGAAAATCCTGTGAAGTCTTGTACCATTTCCATTATTGTTGGTATGGCTGAGACTCTTCTGTTGTTTGTAAGGACCGTCGAGTCAAATTCTGACTGATAGTAACCAGGGAGCAGCTGGTGGCTTTGAACCACCAACTTTGTGGTTAGCAGTCTAGTGCTTATCCTACAGCATCACACACCAAGACTCTTTTAGGCATCCAATAAGTAGGTCTATTCACATGGTTTTCAGTGACTAAATATTTAGAAGCAGTCCCTTCTCTCCTTTGTCCTAGTCTGTCATAGTCTGGAAGCTCATCTGAACCTGCACACCATGGGTGACCCTGCTGGTTTTTAAAATACTGATGGCATAGCTTCCAGAATCACAACAACATGCAAGTCATCACAGTATGACAATCTGGCAGATGAGTGATGATTGTATTCTTTCATCATACTTATCCAATCTGTATGCTACATAATCTGAAGAGCTGGATTACATGAAGAAGAACATGGCAGCATCAGGATTGGTGCAAGACTCATTAACAGCCTACAATATGCAGATGACACAACCTGGCTTGCTGAAAGCAAAAAGGACTTAAAATACTTACTGATGAAGATCAAAGACCACAGCCTTCGGTATGGATTGCATCTCAATTTAAAGAAAACAAAAAATCCTCCCACTGGACCAAAAAACAACATTCTCATCAATTGAGAATAGACTGAAGTTATCAAAAACTTCATTTTGTTTGGATCTACCATCAACACTCATGGAAGCAGCAGTCAAGAAATCAAACAATGTATTGCATTACGTAAACCTGTTACACAAAACCACTTTAAAGTTTTGAACAGCAAAGATGTCAGTTTGAGGACTAAGTTGCACCTGACCCAAGCCATGTTATTTTCAATCATCTCATATGCATGGACAATGAATAAAGAAGACCATAGAAGAATTGATGCATTTGAGTTACAGTGTTGGAGAAGAGTATTAAAAGTATCATGGACCACCAAAAGAACAAACCAAACTGAGCTGAAAGAAGTACAGCCAGAATACACCTCAGAAGGATGGCCAGACTTCATCTCTCATACTTCAGATATAATACTAGGAAAGACCAGTCCCTGGAGAAGGACATAATGCTTGGCAAAGTGGAGGGTCAGCAAAAAAGAGGAAGACCCCCAAGGAGATGGATTGGCACAGTAGCAGTAACAACAGGCTCAAGTATAGCAACGATTGTGAGGTTGATGCAAGACCGGGCAGTGTTTTACTCTTTTGCACATAAGGACACTATGACTTGATACTGACTTGATGGCACCTTACAACAACAAATAAGTCAGTACAGTAATAGCTACCATTTACCATGGACCTACAGTGCTTTAGAATCTTGGTGTGGCGTTGTAGCATAAGCACTGGACTGCTAACTCCAAGGTTTATAATTCAAACCCACTAGCCGCTTCTCAGAAACCTTACATAGGGTTTCTATGAGTCAGAACTTTATTCAACAACACTTAAACAACAACAACAACACAGCACTTTAGGTATATTACTTCTGTCAGTATCAAAACAACTGACAAAGTACATGCCACTGCCCTAAATTTATAGTTGTAGAAAGCTAAAATTCAGAAAGAGTAGACAATTTCTAAACTACACAATGATATACTGATTTTACATTCATTAAGCAAAGTTATTCACTTCTACGCAGAAAATGAATACACCTTTATATCAAAATTTAAAAAGTGGAAAATCAGATTTAGTAAACAGTAATACAACAGAAATTAAAAAAATCCATAAATAAAATTAACTCAGAGCAGAAGATTATATGGAACAAAGAAAAAAGTAGCACCACAACAAAATACACAGCCAAAGGACAACAATCAATTCATACCTATCAATAATTACAGTGACTGCAAATGGATTAAATGCACCAATCAAGAGGCAGAAAGTAGCAGAATGAATAAGAAAACAGGATCCTTCAACATGTTGTCTATAAGAAACATGCCTTACAAAGTCAGAAATAGTCTAAAAATGAAAGAATGGAAAAAATATGTCAAGCTGCTGGCAATCAAAAACGAACAGGAGTCACAATTTTAATCACTGATGCAACAGACTTTAAGGGAAAAACCAGCATAGGAAACAGAAGGCATTATGTCATGATTAAGGGGCCAATTAAACAAGAGGGCATAATCATAATAAATATCGTTGCCCCGCCCAGTGAAAGAGCCTCAAAATACATAAGTCAAAGTCTAACAGAACTGAAGAAAGAAATAGATAATTGTACAAAAGATTTTAATATACCACTTTGAAGGACAGAACACAGATTTATACAGAGCACTCAAGCTAACAACAACACAATACTCATTTTTTTCCAGTGCATATGGAACATCCTCCAGAATGTGTTAGGCCACAAAGCAAACATCCAAAAATTTAACAGACATCAAAATACAAAGCATCTTCTCAGGTCACAATGCTATAAAATTAGAAATCAACAATATGAAGATAAGGGAGAAAAATGAAACACATGGAAAATGAGTACCACTCTGCTTAAAAGTTACAGAAACAAATAAAAAAAATTCCTTGAATCAAATTAAGAACAAAAACATAACATAGCAAACCTGTTGGGACACAGCAAAAGCTGTGGTCAGAGGGCAATTAATAAAAATAAATGCATACATCAAAAAGAAGAAAGAACCAAAATCAGCACCTTAACCCAACATCTCCAATAGTTAGAAAAAGAACAGCAAGGTAAGCCTATTGCCACCAGAAGAAAAGATTTAATAAAGGTTAGAGCAGAAATTAATGAAATAGAAAACAGAAAAACAATAAAAATAACCAAGACAAAAAGTTGACTCTTTGAAAGGACTCCTAAGATCAACAAACAATTGGCAAATTTACCAAAAGAAGATACAAATAACATGAGTAAGAAATTATATGAGTGACATCACAAAAGAACTAATGGAAATAAAAAGGATTATAAGAGAAGACTACAGAAAACTGTACTCCAACAAATTTGAAAATCTAAAAGAAATGGACAAATTTCTATAAACAAACGACTCCCTAAAACAACACAGAATGAAGTAGAAAACTTGGAATAGTCCTGTAACAAGAGAAGTCAATCGATTGAGTCATTAAAAAAAAATCCCAACTAAAAAAAAAAAGGGTAGGCCCATATGGCTTTACTGGTAAATTCTACCAAACATGCAGAAAAGAACTGGCACCAATCCTACTCAAACTATTCCATAATGTAGAAAAGGATGGAAAACCCCTGAATCCATTTTATGAAGCAAGCATAATTCTGATGCCAAAATCAGGCAAAGATATAATCAAAAAAGAACACTATGGCCAATATCACGCATGAACATAAATGCAAAATTTTCAACAAAATCCTAGCCAACAGAATACAACAATATACCAAAAAATAATCACCAACTTTACATGGAAAGACAAGAGTATCTAGGATAAGCAAAGCATTATTAAAAAAGAACAGTTCTATTAGAGTTTGATATATATATTCGAAGCTCTTTCACTGAGGGCAAGTAGGAGTCTTTTCAATTCCTGAACTCAAAACTTTATCAAACACAGCAATATGTGGTACAGCGAAAGATCCATAGATCAATGGCACAGAATTGAGAACCCAGAAGTGAATCCATCCACATACAGCCAGTTGATCTTCGAAAAAGGGCCAAAATGCATTAAATGGAGAAAAGATAGCCTCTTCAACAAATGGTGGTGGCAAAATTGAAAATCCATTTGCAGAAAAATTAAACAAGACCCATACTTCATACCATATACAAAAATGAACTCAACGTGTTTTAAAGGCCTAAAATAAGGCCTATAAGGAGCTCTGGTAGCGTAGCAGTTACGAGTTGGGCTGTTAACCTTACGTTCAGCAGTTCGAAATTACTGGAGGTTTCATGGGGGAAAGATGAGGCATTCTGCTCCCGTAAAGATTTACAGCCTCGGAAACCCTATACAGGGTCACTATGAGTCAGAATCGACTCCACAACACACTACCACCACCACCACAAGACCTACAACTATAAAGATTATCAGTGAAAAAA
>NW_006408699.1:3819446-3820535 GCF_000296735.1 Chrysochloris asiatica
TCCTTTTCATTTTTGACAACTTCCAATTTTCCCAGATTCATACTTCGTACATTGCATGTTCCGATTTTCAATGGATGTTTACAGCTGTTTCTCTTCACTTTGAGTTGTGGCCCATCAGCAAATGAAGGTTCTGTGCGCTTTTCTCTCCCGAGCTTAATTCTATTCATGTCACCATGATCAACTCTACTTTGAGGGGGCATTTTTTTCCCCAGTCACATCTGAGTGCCTTCTCACCTTCTAGTCCTGTATCTGACAATGTTTCTCTGCTATTCATAGAGTTTTCAGTGACTAGCGATTCAGAAGTAGTTTGTCACTCTTTCTTCCTAGTCTGTCTTTGTCTGTAAGCTCATCTGAAACCTGTCCACCTAATAGTAGGGACCCTAAAATAGTCTGATCACTGTGGGAAACAGTATGGCACTTTTTTTTTTAAGTTGTAAATAGAAATACCATATGACCCAGCAATCCCTAAAGAAATAAGAACCATGAAACATGTTCATTGGTGCACTATTCACAATAGCAACAAGATGGAGATTGTCTAAATGATCATCAACTGAAGAACCGTTAAACAAAGTTTGGTACATACATGGGACACTAAGCATTGTTGAAGAATAGAGATGAATCTGCAAAACGCCTCGCAGCATGGAACCTGCTGAATGTAATTCATCAATCACAAAGGACAAATATTGTATGAAACCACTGTTGTAGAAAGTTAAGAAAAGGTTTTCTTGATAGAAGAATCATTCTTTGATTGTGGGAGTGTGAGAAGCAGAATTATTCGCAGGCTAGGGAGTATACACATGTTAATATGGGTGATGGGACAGGGAAGTTGGCAGAGGAAAGATGAAGATAGTCAGAGGCACAGTGAGGAATACAAGAATAAAAGTGAATAGACGTAAATACTGTTAACTAATAATACATAGTATTTTCAATAACCTCATGTGCATGTGAAAGCTGGACAGTGAATAAGGAAGACCATAGAAGAATTGATGCTTTTGAGTTATGGTGCTGGAGGAGAATACTGAAAGTGTTATGGGCTGCCAAAAGAACCCAACAGATCTGTGTTGGAAGAAGTACAGCCAGAATGCTCCT
>NW_006408699.1:3821010-3822718 GCF_000296735.1 Chrysochloris asiatica
AATGGCACTGATCAAATACAACAACAACAAATGCTGGTGAGGCTGTGGGGAAACTAGAACTCTTATACACTACAGATGGAACCACAAAAGGTACAACCATTATGGAAAACAATATGGTGCTTCCTTTAAAAACTATACTATAGAAATAACCATACAACCCAGCAATCCCACTTCTAGGCATATATCCTAGAGCTGAGACATGAATAGACAAGTGCACACCCATGTTCATTGCAGCATTATTCAAACAGCAAAAAGATGGAAACAACCTAAGTGTGTATTATTAATGAATGAATCGAACTGTTGTACATACATATAATGGAATACTATTAAAGAATGACAAATCCATGTAACATCTCACAACATGGATGAATCTAGAAGACATTATATCAACTGAAGTAAGTCAAAGACAATAGGAGAAATATTCTATAACTATTACAAAAAGTCAGCAACCAATGTATACATAGGAAGAGACGTTTTTCGATGGTTATCATGGAGGTAGAAACTAAAGAGTCAACAAGAGTTAATTCTGGTGAAGTGAAAGGCAATACATAATTAGGGGAAAGTCAGCATACCATGACCAAGGCAAAGGAAGGCACTAAGAAGTATGCAAGTATAAACGGCAATAACACAGTCCACAAAAACAATGTTCTACACTCTACTTTGGTGAGCAGTAACTGTTCAGTTATCTAAGGTGCAACTATTGATCTCTCCATGTCCAGCAGAAAGAAGAGTGATGAAAACTGAAGACGCCTGGAAATGATTAATACAAACATGAACATCAGTATCCGTGACCCTAAAACAGAAGAACTAGATGGTGCCCAAGTTACAATGACCAGCTGCTCTGAAAGGCATCACGTTAGAAAGTTCTGGATACAGTGGGACAAAATGTGGAACAAAACTCAAAATCATTAAAAAAAAAACAGGCTTACTGGTCAGATGCACACTAAGGTCCTTGGTCACCTTTCAGATCTAGAACTGAAGTCATCTCAGTGGCTGAATTTTCAGCCAAGCAATACATAGGTATATTGGGGGAATAGCAATAGTAGTGATGCACGCACACCATAGAACAGTTATCCAGTGACATACATACTCAACAACCACCAAGTAGAGAATACCAAAAAGGCAGCATTTGCCCAGGGATAAAAAAGCTCAGAAGTCAGGAAGGGAGAGGAAAGAGGAATAGAAACAAACACAAAGTGGGAAGAGTGCTGTTGCATTACGAGTGTTGCAATCAACGTCACAAAAAATGGAAATACATTGAGTGGAAAACCAATTTGCTCTGCAAACTTCCACAACTCAAAAATTTAAAAGAAGAATTGGCAACTATGGTAAATGTTGTAACAAACAATTCTGCAACAGTAATAACAAATAATAATTAATGAATGTTATTGTCACAGTTGTTAGGTGCCATCGAGTCCATACCGACTAATAGCGACCTTATGCACAGGGGAATGAAACACAGCCTCACCCTGGGCTAACCTCACTACTGCTGCCACGCACGCTTCAGTCTATCGATGCTGCCACTTGGCCAATCCATCTCGTTAGGGGTCTTCCTCTTTTTCTCTGACCCTCCACCTTACCAAACATGGTATCCTTCTCCAGCTACTAGTAGGTCCCTCCTGACAATATGTCCAAAGTATAAGAGACGAAGTTTGGCCACCTTGGCCTCCAAGGAGCACTCTGGCTGCACTTTCTTCAAAACAGATCT
>NW_006408699.1:3824949-3825706 GCF_000296735.1 Chrysochloris asiatica
CCAAAGGGGCTCATTTTCTGGCACTACATATGACAGCGTTTCTCTGCTATTCAAAAGGTTTTCAGTGACTAAATATTTGGAAGTAGTTCATCACTACTTCTTCCTAGTCTGTCTTCGTGTGGAAGCTCATGTGAAACCTGTCCACCATGGGTGACCCTGCTGGTATTTAAAATATCGGTGGCATAGCCTTCAGAATCACAGCAACTCATAAGCCACCACAGGGTGACAAACTGACAAACGAGTGGTGGTAATCTGTGATAGGTGGATAGACAAATATGTATCCTATAATGCGAGAACAGCCTCATTTATTACCACATTATAAATAAATTTTAAATTTTATTTAAAATAAATAAAATAAAATTTCAAGATAAATCTTGAAGTACAATACTGTCTGTTGATAAGATAATATCCATATGCCTACAAGGACGATCAGTTAATGCCACTATTATTCAAATATATGTACCAACCACTAAAGCCACTGATGAGTGATGATGAAAATTAAATAATTCTACCAATCTCTTCAATGTGAAAGTGATCAAATATGCAACCAAGATGCATTGACAATTACTGGTGACTGGAATGTGAAAGTTGGGGGGATAAAGAGGAAGGATCAATAGTTGGAAAATATGGCCTTGCTTATAGAAAGATGCTGGAGATTGCATTATAGAATTTGCCAAGACCTATGACTTATTTATTAGGAGCTCTGGTAGCGTAGTGGTTACGAATCGGGCTGCGAACCTTAAGGTCAGCGTTTCGA
>NW_006408699.1:3825995-3827388 GCF_000296735.1 Chrysochloris asiatica
AGGCTTTCTACTCCCGTAAAGATTTACACCCTCGGAAACCCTGTACAGGGTCGCTATGGGTCAGAACTGACTCGATGGCACTTAACAACAACAACAACATGACTTATTTATTACAAATACTTTTTTGCATAACATAAAGGGTGTCCTTGTGTGGCACTGTAGGATAAATACTGGACTGCTAACCACAAGGTCGGCAATACAAACCCACTAGCCACTCCTCAGTAACCCTACACAGGGTCGCTATGAGTGGGAACCAACTTGATTGATGGCACTTAACAAAAGGCAGGGATATACATGAACCATACCAGATGGTATACATGGTGATCAAATTGACTACATGGTGAAGACATTCAATATATCATCAGCCAAAACAAGGCCTGGGGAGAATGTACAACCAATCATCAGTTGTTCATATGCAAGTTCAGGGTGAAGATGAAGAAATTTAGAACAAGTCCATGAGAGTCAAAATATGACCTTGAGTATATTGCACCTAAATTTAGAGACCATTTCACGAACAGGTATGATGCATTAGACACTAACAGCCAAAGATCAGAAGAGTTGTGGGATGACATCAATAGCATCATACAGGTAGAAAGTTTTTGAGCATACAGAAGCTAAAACAACTGGAAGAAATGAGTATATAAAACATCAACATAAAATTTCAAAGGACAGTTCAAGAATAAAAAAGTCAAATATCATAATGAAATATGCAAAGACCTTGAGTTAGAAAACCGAAAGGGAAGAACACACTCAGCATTTCTTAAGATGAAAGAACTAAAAATATTAAAACCTTGACTTTCAATACTGAAGGACTCAATAAGCAAAATAATGAATGGTGCATAAAGCATCAAAAGAATATGGAAAATATAGAGAGACACTGTACCAAAAAGAAACAGTCAGTGATCAACCATCTCAAGAAGTAGCAAATGATCAAGAGCCAATAGTACTAAAGGAAGAAGCCTAAGATGCACTAAAGGCATAAACAAAAAACAAGGTTCCAAGAATTGCTGGAATACAAATTGAAATCTTTCAACCAAGTAATACAGCACTGGAAGCACTCAAATCATCTATGCCAAGAAATTTGGAAGACAGCAACCTGGCCAAGCAATTGGAAGACATGACATTTGTGTCTATTCCAAATAAAAGTGACCCAAAAATGCAGAAATCATCAAACAATACCATTAATATCATAGGCAAATAAAAATTTTTAGATAATTTAAAAGTAATTGCAACAATACATCAATAGGGAGCTGCCAGAAATTCAAGCTGGATTCAGAAGAGGATGTAGAATAAAGGGATATCCTTGTTGACATCAGATGGATCTTGGCTAAAAGCAGAGAATACCAGAAAGATGTCTCCTTGTGTTTTATTGACTGTGCAAAGGCTTTCAACT
>NW_006408699.1:3827708-3861072 GCF_000296735.1 Chrysochloris asiatica
TGTATCCATAATATCAACTATGAAGATCATGACAAGTTTTGGATAACACTGTATCCATAATATCAACTATGAAGATCATGACAAGTTTTGGATAACATTGCAAAGAAAGGGTATTCCTGAACATTTCATTTTGTTCATGAGGAACTTGTACATAAAGTCATTGTTCAAACAGAACCAGGGGATATTGAATGGTTTAAAATCAGGAAAGGTGTGTGCTAGGATTGCTTCCTTTCACCATTTTTATTCAATCTGTATGAGGAGCAAATAACCCAATAAACTAGATTATATGAGGAGGAGCATGGTATTCAGATGGAGGAAGAGTCATTCACAGCCTTCGATATGACCTAGCTTATCGAAAGGGAAGAGAACTTACAATACTTACTGATGAGATCAAATGCCAGCCTTCAGTATGGGTTGCACCATAATGTAAAGAAAATGTTAAGTCCTCATAAGCAGACCAATAAACAATATGATGATAAATGGAGAAAAAAAACTGGTTGTCAAAAACTTCATTTTGTCTGGATATACAATCAACATTCAAGAAATCAAACACTGTGTTAGGCAGATGGGTTGCACACGATCTCTTTTAAAGTGCAGAAGAACAAAGATATCAGTTTGAGGGCTAAAATGTGTCAGACCCAAGCCATGGCATTCTCAACGGCCTCACCTTATATGCACGTGAAAGTTGGACAATGAATAAAGAAGTTAAAGAAATGATGCATTTGAGTTGTGGTGTTGGAGAAGAGTATGCACCATACCACGGACTGCCTGAACAACAAACAAATCTGTGCGGAAAGAAGTATAGACAGAACACTCCTTAGAGCCAGGATGGCAAGACTTCATTTCTCATACTTAGGATCTGCTATCAGGAGGGACTCGTCCCTTAACCTCAAGCTTGGTAAAGTGGAAGGTCAGTGAAAAGAAAAACAGATCCCCAACGAGATGGAGATGAATAGACACAGAGATAGCAACAATAGGATATAACCTAATTATTTATGAATTGGAACCAACTTGACAGCACTAACAACATAAAATAGACAAGGCAGAACAATCAACTGTATAAGCCCAAAGGGCATCATTTACTTAAAACTAATGAGAAGACAGGGAGAGACAAAGAAACCAGACAAAGGGAAATGGGGAACCCAGGGAGAAGAGGAAATGAGTGTTGGCACACTTGATGAAGTGGTTGCAACCAGCAACAATTTGCGATGAACTGTTGACTGGAAAATTAGTTTGCTAGGTAAACTTTCATGGAAAGATCAATAAAATGTTTTTTTAAAGGGGGTGGGTGGTGGGGGGAAGAGACCTTGTCCTTAGATAAACTTTATTACCAAAATATGATGAAGACAGAAAAAAGCATTCCTTCCCCATAAATTGTCACAATGTACAATTCATTTTGGTACACCACAAAATATGTCCAAATTCATCCTTGCAAGAGCAATCTAACAGAATAAATAATCCTCCAATATGAAATAAGTAGAATCTTATTCTTAAATATATACCATCTGGTTTTTTGTACATCAAATTCTTATCTGTTCTCGCTTCAAAAATAGTATCATATTGTGTTTTGGGTGGAAGTGTACACACTAAATTAGATTCCCATTTGACTATTTCTATGCTAATTGCTCAATAACATTCGTTTCATATTCCACAATGGGTCAGCATTCTCTTTCATTGTGTTCTGGTATCCCATTTCCCTGTCAGCTATCTTCTCATCTTTAAACACTGACCTTTTGGTTTTAGTACAATGTCATACTTACAGGTACTATCCTTTATTTTCTATTCCATTCTGTTATTTCAATAAAATGTTCTAGCAGGGGATAGTTCAGTTCAAAGTTCAAAGAGTGCCTCAGGCAGTCCTCTGGTCTCAACTGCCCTGTTAAGTCTGGACTCTTTAGAATTTGAGTTCTGCTCTGCAGTGTTCATCAACAGTGACCCTGATCAGAACAAGGTCTAGGCTGACTAGGTGAATAGGTTATTCACCCTCTAGACTAGTTTCTTCTCTGAGACTTTAGTTTCTTAGGTGTTTGAAAATAGTTATACTCTGAACTAATGACACATTAGATCTGTGTTTTACTAACAAACTCTTTACTTGACTGAGCTTTCTCTGCCCTTATAATCTGCAGGTAAAGATACAATGAAAAGCCCCATTAAGGATTGATTAAACACTGACCACAGGTCTCAACCAAAGGTTATTTGCAATCTTAACAAAATCCAATTCTGTGCAGTTGGAGCCGTTTCCTCCAAACTCTTAAAAATTTCTGATTTCAAAACAGAAACTCATCATCCTCCATCAAAAACCAAGGTTTTCTTTCACAGAAAGTGAAATTGCAAAAGAGAGACATTATTAAAAACCATTTAACAAGAGCTTTACTCTTGAGCTGCTCTCTACTTCCTAAAGTTAGTCCTAGGAAAAGAGTAAAGAAAAATCAGCTTTTTTTTTTTTTTTTTCCACACACACAACAACAACAACAACAAAACCCAGAAGGGAGGAAAAGGTAAACATTACAAACAATTTTCTTGTCCAATAAATCTCTAACAGCAATATACATAAATTACTATTTCAAAGTTACTTTGAGAATTACGCTAACACAGGTCTAAAAGGCTCTTGTTTCAATATGTGTATCTCTGCAGACATCATAAAATTCCATTTTAAGCTGATTTCCACCTGGATTTCTAAATAAGCCCAAACTCTTAATTTAGCAAATTGTTGTTCAGTGTCATTTTCCTTACTCTTATGCTTACAACCACAGAAAATGTTGTTCAAAGCAATTCTACGTTATAAAATGGTTCTGTGATCCATACACACTATGATACAGCAAGGGAACGCTTGGTTTGGCAGTAGAAACTGGTTAAACTAGTTAGTTGTTGTTGTTGTTAAGTGCCTTAGGGTCGTTTCCAACCCATAGCAACCCTGTACAGGGTTTCCGAGGCTGTAAATCTTTACGGGAGCAGAAAGCCTCATCTTTCTCCCGCGAAACAGCTCGTAGTTTCGAACTGCTGACCTTGTGGTTCATAGTCCAATTCGTAACCACCATGCTACCAGAGTTTTCAAAATATTCCCCCAACATCTGCTCAGGGAGAGAAAGAGGTTTTTGTTTGTTTCAGCATATTCTACACACAAATATTTCTCACAAAATTATCTTAAAAAAACAAATCCACAGACCGTCTAGTCGATTCCAACTCACATTGATCCTGTAGGGGAGAATAGAACTGGCCCACAAGGTTTTCCAAGGCTGTGACCTTTAGGAAAGCAGACTGCCACACCCTTCTCCCAAGAATAGGCAGGTAGGTTCAAACCACAGCGGTTTGCGTGGTGCTGACTAAAGATCACATGTAGTCACTGAGTAAGCCACCAGGGCTCATTTTCAAATATTAAGTAGAATTTTGTTTTTAAGTTGCCATTGAGTTGACTCCTCAGCGTAAGAACTAAACTCCACAGGGTTTACAATGGTATTTTTTGTGTTTCTCAGTAAAGCACCAGGCCTTTCTTCAAGGCACCCCCTTGGATGGACTTAGACCTCTAAATTTTCAATTAGCACCCAAGTACCTTAAGCATTTGTACCCCGGAACCACTTGCACCAAAGAACTCCATAAATAGACTATCCATCCATATATAGCAAAATATTTAGATATTTGAAAATTCTGCAATTCTGAATTCCCATAAAAATATCACTTACCCTTTGTAAGCAGTACTGAATTGCAGCAGATGAGTTCTTGTGGTCTTCTGGTCACTACTTTTATGTATTTTTCAAACTTTCATCTGTGGGGATCAGTCTTTCCTAGAAATAATTCACCATCCCTGTTTGAGGAGCTTTTGAAAAAATATAGACCTACAACAGACTCCTCCAACCCACCCCGACCTGAAATTCCAGCTCATCCGACCTAGGATGAGTACCAATACCCTAACTTTGTAAACCTTCACAGGAGATGGACGTACACACAGCTTAATCTTGACCTGGTTGAGAAGCTTTGTCTTTTGGAGGATCCCTTCGCATTTGGGAGTACAACGTGGCTACTCTGTTCCTCATGCACGAAGTTGGCCAGCTAGTCACACAGGACAAATGGCAGCGTGCACTGGCACGTCCCATCAAGATTCAAGAATTCACAAAGGTTTGCAAGCATCCAAGGCAGAGTCTTGGGTATCACCAAGAAGCCATTCTACTTTGGGCCTACTGGGGATTCCTGCTCTGCACCCTCAACAGGAAGCAGCTGAGAGGAACTAACAAGAGTCACCAGCTGTACTCACTAAGGATCACACTGCAGACTCAGTTCTCAGACCGCCTAGCTGCCCTTTTCTTAAAGGAGAGACAGGACTTTTAGTACATAGTATTAAGTCACAGTATATATGCCACTGTTAAGATAAACACTACACTGCTACCTGTAAAGTCAGCAGTTCCAACCCACCAGCCGCTTCTTGGAAACCCTATACATGGTCGCTATGAGTCAGAACCTAGTTGACAGCATTTAACAACAACTTACCACATGTTAAGAGATAGCCCTGTTTCCTGTTGCCATCGAACAAATTCCAACTCCTATAGGACAAAACAGAAGTACCTCACATGGCTTTCCAAGGTTGTCAATCTTTACAAAGCAGACTGCCATATTGGTCTCTGTTGCAGAAGCTAATGGGTTTGAATCACTGAATTTCAGTTAGCAACCAAGTGCTTAACTGCTGTACCACCAAGTCTCCTCCTACACATTACAGAGATGTTGTTGTTGTTGTTAAAGTGCTGTTAAGTCAGTACCAGCTCATATTGACCCTGTACAGTGTTTCTGAGGAGTGGCTAGTGGGTTTGAACCCCTGACTTTTTGGTTAGCAATCCAGTGCTTATCCTACATTAGACACAGGGAATGCAAATATGCTGAATGGAACAAAAACCTTATACATTCAGATCCTCAAACCTCACCAACTCCCTTAAAGTAGGTGTTTTTGTTTTGCAATTTACAGTGGAAGACCACAGTATGGAAGCCACACAACTAGAAAATCCTTGCTGAAAGGTCTCAGACTTGGGGGATAGGGCAGAGATCACGCAGAGCAAGGATAGTCTTGGACAGGTAGGAGACAGTACCTTAAACCAGCTTTAACTGACATAGCCCCAAGAAACCAATCTGCCAAGTGCAATCAGGCTATGAATGTTCCCTTATGTGCGGTAGCCAGAAGAAGGTCTGAAACTAAGTTTGCAAATGTTTTCACTGGGAATGAGGGGAAGGTGAATGGCAGATATATAATACCAGTCTGATTTTATAGAAAAGGCTAGCTTTCTGAAAAAGTTTGTATCAATTATAACCCAATTCTGACTCATAGTGACCCTACTTGGACAGAATAGAACGGCTCCCTAGGATCTGGGGAGAAGACAGCCTCATCTTTGACCTGAGGAATGGCTGGTGGAGTCATGCTATTGACCTTGCAGCAGGTTAGCAGCCCAATGAGCAACCCAATGCAACACCAGGGCTCCAGTGTCAATTATGTCATTGTTAAATGCTGCCAAGTCCGTTCCGACTCATAGTGACCCTGTTAGGGTTTCCAAGGAGAAGCTGGTGGGTTTGAATTGCCGACCTCTTCGTTTGCAGTCCAGTGCTGATCAATTAATTATGTTGTTGTTGTGAAGTGTCATCGAGTCAGTTCTGACCCTGTATAGGGTTTCCGAGGAACAGCTGGTGAGCTTGAACTGCTGACCTTGCAGTTCAAATGGCTTTGCAGTCTGGCACATTAGCCCACAGCGCCACACCAGGACTCCCAATCAATTTTACAACTCTGCAAATTATAAACTAAGATATCACACCATATGTCAATATATATTTGATGTTTGCTGAGGAATAGTTCTGTTACTAGACACTTTTTAGAGACAAACTCTAAAATGAGCATATTCTAATGACATTTGAAAGCCTTTTAGAAGACTATTGAAAAGTCTACATTACTGATACTCTAAGAGTGCTTCAATATACAGATTTAAAATATTAATCCTTAAATTTCTTTGGAAAACGAATTGACTTTCGAACACCTCCAAACTGTCAGAAAATACACTGTCCTGGAAACACGGTCTGTCAGCACACTCTTGAGTCACACTACACGTACCTTGTGCCTCACCTGAGTCTGCTTGCTTGCAACAGAGAGAAGCTATCTCACTCGGGGACACCAAGGAACTTCCTCAGGACACGTCGACCACAGAAAGCTGGAAAGAAAACAGAACGCTTATGAGTATGTTCACCCTACCAGACAAAAAGCACCGAGGTTTCCTGAAACCAACCAGGCCTTTGTGAATGCAGAGCTATGGAGAGGAACGAGACATCCCCATGCTCAAGGGGCCTCAATAAGTTCATGGGAAAATGCTATCATCTCTTGCTCCCATTTTCCCCAAAACTTTTTGAAGCCCCTCACACATGCTCTTAACTGTGGGGAAAAGCAAGTGACCCATCTACAAACCCAAGGTTGCTCATTCCTACTTCTGATACCCTCTACCCATGATGACAAGGGATGTGGAATGACAGCTTCTTGTTCTGAGCAAAGATTGAAGTGTCAGGCTTCAGGATTATTTCCATTCTCTCAGGTCCAAGCTCACCAGCTGCTCCTCAGAAACCCTATAAAGGGTCGCCATGGGTCGGAATCAACTTAACAGCAGTTAACAGGTGATCTTAATGGATTTAGAGCTCAACACACAAAAATGTTCTTAAAGGTTTAAGGAAATGCACTAAAATGCCTCTGTAAAACCTCGAGGTCCAGAGCACCTTCCTCCCACTTTTCCTGCTTCACTCCTCATAGGTTCTGCTCCGGTGCCCAGCTCCCTACACTGCTCACCATTTCCAAATACACTGTGTATATTCATACCTTGGCGCTCCCATTCCTTCACCCTGAAACACCTCTCTGCCTCTCTGAAGTTAGTCATCCTCTGGGCACAGCTCACATATCTCCTGCCCTTCCCCTCTCGCCCTTCCTCAGCATTCAGAACTTTGCTGGCAATCTACATTTCATTATTGACTTCACTCGGCTTTGACATCTGTGCATCATGCTCCAGATCATATCACAAGTAGAGGCAGAAGCTTCATGTGTGTTTGTTGACTGAAGGATCCCAATGAGAGGCTTCCATGACTGACTCAAAGCCTATTTCCCTGGGAAATATTCTTAATGACTGCTACACCTACCCTGGAAAATACTCTTCTTCCAGGGTGCCTTTCTTGCTCAAACACACCGAAAAACCAGGCTCTCGCCCAAGTCAATCCTCTTGAAGCAATCCTCTTGAAGTAGCCAGGCTTCATTGCCAAAAAGGAACGGAACTGTGTGCAATCATGTTCCAGCCATCAAAACCATGTTGGCAGGGGCATGGAGTTCTTAATAGGTTTATGCATGCAGAGACTGGGTGGAGGCCTCTCTTCCCTCTAAGTGTGTTTAATGAGGACATGCCCCCTTTTACCCAGGACTTCAAAGGTGAGAACAGATTGCAGGAGATTTTCTCTGGGAGAAAACCAGATACAAATGCCAGTGATAGGTTCAGTCTTTCAGTCTTCCTCCCACTTCAGAAACATTCAAAAGAGCCCATTCATGCAGAACACGATGGGCAAACCTTAGATGGGCCAGGTGCTCGCCCTGTGTCAAATGTTTAATGTTTCCTCAAAAAGACTTAGCTCATGTTCAGTCACAGCCCTCAAATGCTGCCAAGGATTCTGAGCACCCCAGGTTTCTTCACTTTACTAGGTTCCTGACCTCACTGGTGTAGGATTTAAGCATTCTCTGCAGGACAGCACCACCTGGTGAACAGTAGCTCAAATATCTGAGGCTGCCTCCTATTATTATTCACTCATAAAAGGGATCACCTGCCTCTTTAGAAGATTCTGGCAGGCAGGACAGGAATCCATCTCCCAGCTGCTGCAAGTACTTCGGCCAAGCCCCCTTTCATAAAGCACACCTCATGAGAAAAGCAGACTTCTCATTTGTCCAAACCACAACCGACAGACAAGGAAGGGTAAAAGAATTATCTATCACTGCATCACAGCCCACACCATGCAGGCTGTCAGGGAGAGGCTCTGCCCAGACAGAGGACACTGGACATGTCTGCAACCTTAAACTTAGATTGGTGGTAGGTTCTGTGCACACATACCTCCTCTCTGGCCCCATTCCTATCGAAAGCATTTGTTACACCACTTCTCAGAGGGCAGGAGAAAACTATCCTGTATGAATTTCATACAACAAAGGCACCACCATAAATTACAGAGCAACTCAGTTTCCAAGGGGAGGCAGCTTTCTAAGAGCAGGAGGATCAACCCCACAGTCTTTTTGTGGTAGCAAGATCACAGGGTTTAGAGGCTGTATTTGGCCCTACAGAGGTTTGCTGGACCACAGTGCATAATTACAGAAAGGAAAGAGGAAGGTCAGTGAGACCAGAGAAACTCTCAATGGTGCTTGAGAAGTTACTTATTATAATTAGTTAGATCACTCACTGGAGTCAGAAGAGACACTATGCCTTCAGCTTTAATTTTTTATCCTTCAGAATCAATTTTATATATATTATATATATATGTTGTTGCATATATTAATACAACATGCAACTTTTTACTAACTTGTTTCAGCAACCCTCCATTCAAAGGCCTTTTAAATGCACAACCCAAAATTTAGGCTCAAGAAACTAAAAGCCAGTAATATGCCACAAAATATTATGTAAAACGCAAAGTGTTGACAAAATATATATTTAGGAGTAACTTTTAAAGGAACCTAAAACACTAGCTGAATGACAACAGGTCTCAATTCTAATAACCCCCTCTCCCCCCCCACCCCCCCCCCCCCCCCACACACAAAATCCACTGCCATCGCGGTGCCAATCCAAGTCATAGAAATCCTATGTAGAGTTTCTGAGACTAGAAATCTCTTCAGGGAAAGTCAGGCTGATCTTTCCCCCATGAAGTAGCTGGGGGGTTTCAGCCACTGACCAATGCCTAACCTACAGCACAACCATTGTTGTTGTTAAAAGTGCTGCTGAGTCGGTTCTGACTCATAGCAACCCTGAGGAGCTGTGTTGAGTTTGAACTGCCCACCTCGTAGACTTGAGGTCCAGTGCTTATCCCTACACAGCACAACCATGGTGGTGGTGGTGGTGGTGGTGGTGTGCCATGGATTCGGTTCCAACTCATAGCAACCCTTCATAGGGTTTCCAAGGCTATAAATCTTTATGGGAGCAAAAAGCCTCATCTTTCTTCTGCAGAACAGCTGGTAGTTTTGAACTGCTGACCTGGACATTAGTGGCCTGACTGGTAACCACTACACTACCAGAGATCCTTACAGCACAACCATGTTGTTGTTGTTAAGTGCCATCGAGTCTATTCCAACCCATAGAGACCCTGTATAGGGTTTCCAAGGAGCAGCTGGTGAGCTTGAACCACCGACCTTGCAGTTCATACAACTTTGCAGTCTGATGCATTAACCCACAGTGCCACACCAGGACTCCCTCAGCACAACCATTGTTGTTGTTGTTGTTAAGTGCCGTTGAGTCGGTTTCGACCCATCGCGACCCTGTACAGGGTTTCCGAGGGTGTAAATCTTTACGGGAGTAGAAAGCCTGATCTTTCTCCCGCGGAGCAGCTGGTAGTTTCGAACCGCTGACCTTAAGGTTCGCAGCCCAATTCGTAACCACTATGCTACCAGAGCTCCTTCAGCACAACCATAGGTCCCTAAGAATACAAAAACTTAAAATGTTTCTGAGGAGAAGTTTTAGGGCATATCTCTCTAGGTAAAGGGTTGCTGATCGTAAGGGTCATTGGTTCAAACACACCTGTGGCTCTGAAGGAAACTGTATGAGGCTACCTACTCTCATAAGGAGCTTTCTTATCATAGTGGATTGATTACAAGCTTGACTGCTAACTGCAAGGTCAGCAGTTCAAATTTACCAACTGCTCCAAAGAAGATAGATGAGGCTTTCTGCTTCCATACAGATGTACAGCCTCAGAAACCCTATACAGGGTCACTCACTGTGAGTGAGAACCAACTTCAGAGCACATAACCACCACCACCATTACTCTCATAAAGGTTTTCCATCTTGGAAACCCTAAATAAGATCGTTATGAATTGAAATTGACTTGAAGGCAGTAGGTTTGGTACCTCCTGACATTTCAAATTTGTTTATCCTGTAGAAGTATTCATTTAAAAAATATTTTCTCTTAAATACCCCTAAAAACCTAGAACTGGGCCTCCTCAGACCACAAAATAAAGACTGGTGTGTGTGTGTTCACAAACACACCATATCACCATTAACTCCTTATGACAGTCCACGTCTGCTAGTGGTAGAGCATCTGCAACATCAAAAACTGCTCGACTTGAATGTGAGGCCGTGGGAGGTTAACTGAGATGAAGTCTCCTCGGGCACAGAAAGATCAACTCCCAACACTTACATTTAGTGACTTCATGACAAGGCTCTTGTTATAGGCAACTGCAACAACATAGTGGAAAACAATACCACAGAAATCCTGTAACAAATCACGCTCTTATTTGTGTCTGCTTTCATTTTGAAGGCTGGTGATTTATGGAAAGCAGGCTTAAATAGAAGAAGACAGGGAGAAGGTTAAAGGGCTTGAGTAGTACATCTTGTGGTTTTCCTTTTCCTTGAGACATATAACTACTAGTACCATTAACCAATTAACTATAATGAGATCTCTTTCAGACCCACCTGCCCATGAAAATCTCTTAGAGAGCTTTAAAATATTTTGATGCCTAGAACAAGGAGAAGAGAATCTTTAGGGATTTAAATCTGACCAGCTGATTTTAATATATAGTTCTAACCCCTGAACTACGAAGATCCATGAATGTTCATGAAAAAATGGAATAAAAAGATAATGGAATTTGTCCATGAATTTTTTTGAAGCCCCCTCATATGAAATAGCTAGAATAGGTAAATACATAGAAAACAAAGTTTATTAGTGATTACCAGGAGCAGGTGAAAGAAATGGGAAAATACTGAGTTTCTGATAAAGGTGATGAAAGATTTAGAAGTAGATTTAGGGTTATACAACATGGTTTACATGTCACTGAATTGTACACATAAAAATGGTTGGGGTGACAAACATTGTATTACATATTTCACCACAATAAAACTTTATAAAGAGACTTCCAGGCAAGATGGTAGATAAAGCAGGCACAACATGGGAGACAAAGTGAAAGAGATACAGACAACGATCCTGGAACCCTGCCCTTCAGAGGATAAGACAGAGAGGGGGATTGAGGAAGCTGGGCAGATGCAGGGAGAAAAAACTGGTGGACTGTCAGCTGGCAAGGCAAGGAATCTGGAAATGGCCCTCATGAGCTTTTCCAAGTGGTTGGAATGTGGCTGGAGGTTGGTGGCAAGGAGAATGCATTTCTCCCTTGTTCCTGTGCCCTTCTGTTGTGGCTGTTTAGTGCCATCATGTCGGTTCTGACTCACAGGGACCCTGTACAGGGTTTCTGAGGAGCAGCTGATGAGCTGGAGCCACCAACCTTGCAGTTCAAACCGACCTTGCAGTCATGAACCCACCATGCCACACCAGGATTCCTGCACTTTGGTAGCTGGGGCATATCCAATCCCTGCCCTCGCTAACCTAGTGGCCAACTGCACCTCCTTCTGCACAGTCTCTGCTTTGTCTGGGGTCGGGCACTAGAAGGGGCAACCCTGCTTCTGAAAGCGTAAGAACCTGTAAACAGAGAAAGACTTTGATACTTTTAGTCTCTATCAGATCCACCAGGAGACAGGCAGTGAGCGCCTGAGAACATACCAACATACAAAAAATAATTATAAATATGACATCACAATGTCTCAGAGAAATCAAATAATTTCATATGAAACAAGACAGAGTGCCTAAACAAGTAAAAATATAAAGTCAGAAAATATAATATCAAAAATGGTATTAAAACTACTTGATAAGGATTTAGATACCTTCAACAGATTGAATAGAAGATCAAGGAAAGCAAAGAGAATACAGAAAAAAAATTCAGAAGAATTCAAGAAAACAAAATTGGAACAAACTGATAAAACAAATGAAACATTGGAAACCAAACAATTAGTAATTAGAAATTCAGAAGATTACTAAGACTTCAGAACTAGCACACTGAAAGGACATCATTGTTGTTGTTGTTGTTGTTGTTAAGTGCCTTCGAAAGGACATCATAGTTAAATTTAATCACTGAAAGGCCACATTGCTGAACTTGTAGACAAATCACTCAATATTCATTTACTAGGAGTCCTGGTCGGAGTCCTGGTATGGCTTCTGTAGGTCAAGCACTGGACTGCTAACCACAAGGTTGGTGGTTCAAACTTACCAGCTGCTCCTCGGAAACACTATACAAGGTCCTTATGAATTCGAACTGACTCAACAGCACTTAGCAACAGCAACAACAGAGGAACAATAATAAAAAAAAAAAATTTACAAATCAGAATAAAAATCTAAGATTTAAGTGACAACTATCAAGAGAAATAACTAAAATGTGATTCAAATTCCACAAAAGAAAAAAAAAAAAAAAAACCATACAGAAAATTGCCCAGGAGTTGTTGGGAGAAAATTTCCCCAGTTATTATGAAAGATGAGAAGATAGCCATTCAAGAAATTAAATGAACTCCAAAGAGGATACACCCCCAAAAGAAAAACACTAAGACACAACCAAACTTTTTAAAAAAACTAAAGACAAGGAAAGCATGTTGACAGCAGCTCAGAAAAAAAAACAAAAAAACAAGTTAGCTAGAAAGGAGAACTAATAAGATTAAGTTTTGATTTCTCAGCAGAACATGCATGCAAGAAGACACACGGATACCAGGTACAAGACTCTGAAAGAAAAATATTGCCAACCAAGAATAATACGCCCAGCAAAACTGTCTCCCAAAAAATGATGATGAAATTAGGACATTTGCAAATAAACTGCAAACACCAGAACAACCTTACAAAAAATACTAAGAGTTCTCTGGACAGAGAACCAACAGCAGACAACAGCCTGAGACGGACATACATGACAATATCATCACCCAGAACTTAACACAAATATAGAAATATTCATAGTAAAACAAACCTACAAGACTGAAAATAGGGAACCAGAGATACCAGTTTGCAACAGCGACGAAAAATTCCACAAAGTAAAAAGAGGGCTTGTCACTACAGAACTTCCAAATGAGAGAAAATCAAGTAGATATCAATAAATAAATAAAAATAAACCTAACTGCAACCCTAAAACTGTGTTACTGTTGTTGTTAGGGCCATAAAGTCAGTTCCAACTCATAGAGACTTTATACAATGTTTCTGAGGAGCAGACTGGTGAGTTTCAACTGGTAACCTTGTGGTAGCAGCCCAGTGCTTATCCTACAGCACCACACTAGGACTCCAACCCTAAAACTAGTCCTAGTATTAACCCTAATCCTAACAACAACCCTAACACTAAATGACATTTTAGGGCTCACCTAGACCTAACCATAGCCCTAACCCTAACTCCTTACCCCTCACCTCACAAAAAAATATGTACTTAAAATAAAAATTTTACCAAGTCAGGAGAGCACACAAATTAATGAGAACAGAATTGAAGGAAGTTGAAATGAATAACTAACTTGAAGATGATCACTCCAATGGGTACAAAGTGTAGCCGGAAAAAAAAAGAGTGGGTTCGTTCCTCAAATGAACTCTGAATGGCAACTACCAGGTGGAGACAAGAGCAAGAGGTAGCAATTCAAAGCTCATGTGTAAAGGGATTCCTAAGTTTTTATTGTTTGAGAAGTGATTATAATATTATGGTTTTCACATGTGAACAATCTAGTCGACCAAATGTTATTTTCCATGGTGATTTTTCCTATTTCTTTCCGAAGTATACTCACAAGTTTGTTATGGCTAGCAATCTATATTTTCGTGTTCTCCAAGTGTGACACACTCATTACATGATCCCAGTCTGGCATCACTGTGCTCAAAGAACACAGCTTTCTCCATGGTATAAAACCAGCTGGCTCATAAAGGGGTTCACCTGAACTTGTTTTCTTTATCATCACGATGTTCTCCACTGTGACTGGATAATATCACTGGATAATAAAGAACCTGGGCGAAGGGTGAGGGAGATTATAGGGATACAGGCTGCAGTTGAGGAACTACTGCTGTTCTCACTCCCTTTCCTTTTAATTCTGAGAGCTACCTACTCTCTACCTGTCCTTCTGTAATAATCAGTTATCAGGCTGGCAGGCTTGGACATCTCATTCCCAACTTGTCTCTCAGGAAGAATTAGTCAGCTTTGCATTGTCACCTTCCTCCACCCCTCCCCAATGTTTCACAAATGTGCGCTGAGGGCCATCTGCTTCAGTGAGACCTGGGGGTTTCTGAGCATCACCCACAAGGACATATAACATCTAGCTAGAGCCCAACAGTCATTTTTTAATCAACCACGAAGACACAATCTGTGACCCAGTCACAAATCCCTCATCAGTTTTTTGTTTTTCTTTTTTTGAAATGGGCTCAGCAGATGCGCCACTATGTCCCTCCGTAACCTCTGCCACTTCCTTACTTGGGGTTTCATCAGCTCAGCTTCTTCCGTAGTCTCCTGACCCAGTCTCTCCGGATTTATGCTGCACAGCCACATTCTTAAACACCACTTTGATCCCAGCACTCCTGGCTCAAAGTTCCGGACTTGTATCACTCTTCTCCAAACAAACCCCCAATTACTCTTTCAATGTAGAGTTTGAGTTTAAAGCAAAACTATTTCCAGGTTTTAACAAGTAATTTTCAGTTTTGTATCACACTCATTATTGAATACACCACAAAAACTCTTAAAACCTGTTCATTTACAAGAAAGCTAAAATAACCTACCAGGATAAGGATAATGAAACCTCTATTTAGGTCTAGATGTCGGACTTCCAGACCTAGCCTCTGGTTTGCAGCTTCTATATCTGTCTTCGTCTCCAAGCTGAAGTGACTTGACCCTTGCCACTCCCCTCCCCTTGTTGGCTCAATGCAGCAGGAATTTCTAGAACAGAGATTTAAAACAGCTCTGGCCTAGCACTGAGACACAGATCCAAGTGGCTCTTGCTACATAATGAGCCCTGACCTTGTATCTAACAACTCAGTTTCTTTCTCCTGCATTCCACAGGCCTAACCCAGTTCTGACAGGTGTGCCTGAGACCCTCCCTGGATAACCAGCTAGACCCTGGGGGCTGAGGCACTGCCTTGCTCTTGGCAATCTTCCCAGGGACTGTAGGTCTGCCCTGAACACACATGGCTGGAGCAGGGGTCAAGGATGCCCCTATCAGGCAACTCTGATGCCCGAGCTACACCAGACCACCATCTATCTGTCAGGAACTGGTCCTGAAGACCCTGGCACACTAGACTTCCTCCCAGCTGCAACACAGGGTCTGCTATCCTCCACCCCTGGGCGGGGAGTTCCAGGATCCAACGCCTTGTCCTTGTCCGGATGCAGTAAACCAACTCTTGTGAGGAAATGACTCAGATCACAAAAAAGCTGAGAGTCTACTGGCTGGAATACAAAATAAATCATGAGATTTATTGGATGATACCCGATCAAAAAGATCAAAACAAAAATCCCAACCACAAAACAAGAAAAAATAGAATACATCTTTTTCCCAAGAAACCTCCCCAATGTGTTTTGGCACGTGCAAGCCACCAATTCTCAGGTGAAACCTATGGAAAATGAGAGAAACGGCTGCAACTGTCTGACCTGGGTGGAGCAAGAACCAAAAAGGGGGTCTTAATAAACCACTTAAAAGCTAACACCCACAGTTACTGAAATTATAAATAAGAAAATAAATAAATGGTTCTTTTCTCCTAAGAATTCAATTTATCTTCCAACCTCCACACTAAACGCTAAATTTAAATGTGAATTTTTATCAAGATCCTTTAAAAATCAAACAACGTTAAAAACTCTAGCTGGCTCAGCTGTCTTACACGTCAGAATAACATGAAAAGCAGCAAATTTCATTTTCGCATCAAGGATTATTTTTGCAATACCTGTAATTTTCCGCAGAATTCTAGCACTTTCTGCTTTCTACTACTATTGTGTAGAAAGACTATTTTCCCCGTTGGTTTTATCTCTTTGCTTTTTGATCTTGTTAACAATCCAGAAAATTCCAACCTTGCACTTCTTGTCACTCTTGGGAAGGAATCATACACAGTCATTTAAAAACCAAAAGCAGTGTCAACACTTCCTCAGTGCCACAGCTGCTATGAGTGACCAGTGAGTACATTTCTTTGGGAAAACATTTACATCTCTCCTAAAAATATCTTTACAAGTTATTGATGACATGGTAAAAAATAGTAAAGCTTTAGTAAATCAAGAAACACATGCAGACTGAAAATTTCTATTATCTTTCAACTGCATTTTCCCACAAACTTTTAGAAGCCCTTTATTACAAAGTATAAAGCTCTCAGGAGAGGCTGCTTAATCATTGCTCTAGACAATGTGAGGCCACTTGGTTTGCCATGTACCACTTGGAGCGCCACATGAATTTTCTATTATGAGCCTTTACCTTTGGTGGTAAGGAGCTCTGGTAGTACAGTGATTACCAGTCGGGTTGTTAACCTCAAGGTCAGCAGTTCGAAACTACCAGCCATTCCACAGGAGAAAGATGAGGCTTTCTGTTCCCATAAAGATTTATAGCCTCAGAAACCCTACGCAGAGTCGCTGAGTCAAAACCGACTCCGTGGCACACCACCACCACCATGCTTGGTTGGTGCAAACACTTAAGCACTCCACTACTAGCTGAAAAGAAGGTTATTAGATGACCAGGGACACAATAAAAAGCCGCAGTTAGAATGGGAGAAAATTGTAGAATTAAAAAGACCAGAATTACTGGGTTGACAGAGACTAGGAGAACCCTAAGTTTACCACCTGAAGATACCCGTTTAGCCTGGACCTGGAGCCACTCCCAGAGGTCACCTTTCAGTAAAACTGTTAAGTTCCATTGAGTAGGTTCCAATTCATAGCAACCCAGTATAAGATTTCCAAGAAGCGGCTGGTGTATTTGAATTGCTGACCTTGTGGTTCAAACCGACCTTGTGGTCCAGTGCATTCTCCCACAGCACCACACGAGGATTCCTTTAGCTAAATATTGTTGGTATGAAGTGCCGTCGAGTCGATTCTGACCCATACCGACCCTGAATAGGGTTTCCAAGGAGCAGCTGGTGAGCTTGAACCACCGACCTTGCAGTTCAAACAGCTTTGCAGTCTGACGCATTAACCCACAGCACCACACCAGGCCTCCTTTAGCCAAATAGATTGGCCTAAAAACTAAACAGTAACACTTGTGAGGAATGTGCTCCTCTAAACAGCCAACAATAAAAAGATCAGCCATCAACCCAAAAGCAAAGATAAGAAAGTACAGAGGAACAGAGATGGAAATAGAGCAGGCAGGTAGGAATGGTGATCTTGTATGAACTGTGGAATGGGAATCTAATTTGCTGTGTGAACTTTCACCTAAAACACAACAAAAATATGAAAACATCTGCTCTCCTACACTGAGTTAATTTATCATCATAGACCCAGGGTCTGGTGCATAGTATGTGCCTTACATATATTTGGGAATTTATCAAGACCCAGTCTGACTCATTGCAAAAGTTCAATTATTGTCCTGTAAGGGAATTTACAAAGACCCGTCAAGTTGCAAAGCTTATATTGTTCTGGAGCTGATGAACAAACACTGACCATGGTAGCTCTACAGCCGGCCTCCACCTGTCATTTCCAGCTTGTCACTGCTTGTGGATAAAACACCTACACACATGTTTAATTCAAATTACCTCCACATAAAAGAAAAGAGGTTCCGGGTACACACCTAAAAGAAAGGTCCATTAGAATCAGTGGATGTACTACACGTGTATGATCTATTCTGACTGCTCAAAGGGTTTTCCTATTTAATTCTAGGTTTCAACTGTGCACTGGATAACAAGACTACCAGGTACATCTGCAATAGCCGCATCTCCTAAGTGACATATTAGTAACAACACAGTCTGAGAAAGGGTGGCATATGAGCACAGCCTTGACAAGTGGTGTTCCCTCCCCTCCAAGGAGTTAAGTCCTTTCCCCTCCTTAACAACCTTCAGTCTACATGATAAAAGTAGGAAAAATAAGACCTCCAAAGATTGCTGCGAATGTGTATTGCTTGTTGGTTTCTGAGCCTGTTTTTATGTAGCATAACTCTTTTTTATTTATATTTTTTAAGCATTGTTGTTGTTTGTTGTTGTTGTTGTTAAGTGCCATCGAGTCGGTTCCGACCCATAGCGACCCAGTACAGGGTTTCCAAGGGGCATTAGAGATTAATAATCTCATTATAAATTCTCTCTTGAAAAAATTTCCAGCAGTCTTACATTTTTACATTTTTTAATGGGAGTTTTTACATGTCCCTTCTCCATCTTTTCTCAAACACTGACTTGTAGCCTGTATCTTACACTCTAGCCCTTCCTTAATCATATGCCACTCTGCACTATTTATACTTCTCTTGCATGCGTACAGTATGGTGAAGTAGAAAGAACAAGAACTGAGATTACAGTCAACTGTGAGAAATCACCTTTGAGTATGTTGGGGGGTATTAAGTTTGAAAAAAACATTTACCTGAAGTTCAGTGATTCCTCCATTTGAATATCAATTATATTCTGTTGAATTTAAGTAAAATCAAATTTTCAACATTTGCAGCAAGTCTCTGAATGATAGGAACTACTTTTTTGGTGTCTCTTTAAATTTCTATCATAAACAGATTACTTTTATCATGAGGAAAATAACTTTTAAAAGATGAGCCTTCATGATTTTCAGCTGAATGAGGAATGGATGACCTTTGCCCTCCCCACTAAAAACAGGTTTGAAAAACACCAACATATACCAAAGTATATGTATGGTCAAAGGTCAAGTCATCGATGAATGTGATGCTTACTGGAGCCTTCATAAGTAAATGAATTAATTTTAAGTTAAAAATTCTCCTTACACTCTCCTTTACAGTATTCTTTATAAGACGACTGGGTCAGATCACTTGGTTTAGGATCATGTGCTAATGATGTAAGAACTCTGGTTTCTTTTCTTGGCCACAAGTTTATTCCAAACTCCAAGCATCTCACAATGAAAACCTCAAAAACAAACCAGTTGCCATTAACTCCAATTCATAGCGACCCATGTGTTACATACAGAGAACTACTCCATTGCATGTTCAAGGCATATTGCCAGACCTCAGGTTCAGACCACCAACCTTTCTTTTCCAGTTAGTAGTTCCAGGAGTAGCGCCTTGGGATCAGACTACCAACCTTTCCAGTTAGCAGCTCCAGTTAATATCACTTGGTTTGTCGGTGCTTTAACTATATGCACCACCCAGGAGTTCCCATCTCATAATGTTGTTAAATGCCATCAAGTAGGTTCCAACTCATTGCGACCCTGTATAGGATTTCCGAGAGCGGCTGGTGAGTTTAAATTATTGGACTTGCAGTTAGTGCAGTTAGCAGTCCAGTGCTTATCCTACAGCACCATACCAGGGCTCCATCTCATAATGTTATTGTTGTTTCATGATGACAAGTTGATTTCAACTCCTAATGATCCTGCATATGGTTTCCAATGAACAGCTGATGGGTTTGAACTGCCGAACTTAAGGTTAGTAGTCCAATGCTTATTCTACAGCACTACACCAGGACTCTATATCATAATGTTGTTATTGCTGTTGAGTGCTGTCGAGTTGGTTTCAACCCATAACGACCCTGTATAAGGTTTCTGAGGAGTGGCTTGTTCAAACCAAGGAGTGTGGTTCAAACCGAGTTTGCAGTCCAGCACATTAACCCACAGCATCACACCAGGATAGATCACAATAGATTACCTAAATCCAATCTACACCAGTACCAGCAAAGCATGTCATATTTCCTAGTAATGACTGGTACCTCAGAAGCTATATTAATTTTACCATTTAATGTAAATTAACAGACCCTTTTTTCCCCCACAGATAATAGAAAGATAAAAGGAGAAGCTCCGTGGTGTCCATTAAAAATCTCTAGCAGGAGCGGGCTGCAGGGGAGTAAAGAAATGGAGGTTTCGGGATATACCACTCCACAAACGTGAGTGTCTCAACAATGCTAGCGGTTCAAACTCACCAGCCACTCCTTGGGAATCCTACACAAGGTAGCTATGAATTAAAACCAACTCGACGGCACTTACCCACAACATACAGCACTCAATCAACAGAATGTGCAAGAGGGTCTGGCTACACCATAGAACTGATGTGTGATTTTGGACTAGTCTCAAAGTCGTTGGCCCTTGGGAACAGCTTTATATGTAAAATCAGTTAATGGGATCAGATGATGGTCAAACACTTCCACTACTAAAATGCAGTATAAATTCACAAATCCTCAACTAATCAGTTGTCCAAATTAAAAGAAATAATAAGGCATGTAAAACTCTTAACACGGAGCTAACATGGAGGAAGCATGCCACAAATGCCGGCAGCTATTATTAAAATAAAGAGGCCCAGGTTTGTTAATGTTCTTCATGAGCATGTATATGAATCACTGTAGTGGGACTCTCTAAAAAACTTTAAATTCTTATTTCATCAGCCTTGTTAAATCAAAGAGGCCTAATATGAAACAATAAATCATGAAGCTCTACTATGAAAGGATAAGAGCCTCTCAAACTCAGCTGCCTTTGCTTTGTTTAAATTAGACTTTATGTGAACTCTTGGCAGCACTCAATTCTGAGTGCTGTAAAGACTCATTCACTCGGCCCACACTGACTGAAAAGTGCTCTATGAAAGTCAGAGGTGGGCAAGCAAAGAGCAACAAGACTTGGCCTGTAGGTCCAAACCATGGCAAGTGACCAGTAGCCCAGGAGTGCAAAAAACTGAGGGACCTGACAAAGTAAATAAATGGTTATCCTAATAGTCTTAGAACAAAGGTTTCAAACTATGGGCTACAGATACTGTTTTGTTTTTCTTTTGTTGAATTAGTTTGCCAGTACTTAGAGATTGGGACATTATCCATAAGTAAGGATTTCCAGCTTCACTGTAAAAATCTGGCCATGCTGGTAGTACTTACTTAGCCCACATTCTCACTCAGCAGTAGCTAAAAGAGCACCCCTACTTCCTCACTCCCATAATTAACTCCAACCCTGAGGCTGAAGATCCTCTCTCGCTTCACCTACACACAGTTGCAGTAGCTCTAAGGAGCAGAGACATCTGAGCTGGAATCCCACGTGTGCCACATTCTAGCCGTGGCAAATCACCCATTTCTGCAGGCCTCAGTTTCCCATCTGCAAAGCTAGCATCTCCTGCTTTTCAAAAGTTTGCTTTACTCTCCTTCATTTACAAAGGACCTACATTAGTAGTACCTGCTTTTTGTAACACAAAGAAATCCAAGTAGAATTATAGGTGGTATTTTCTGGAGTACTTAGAGTAACCTTAGGAAATGGACAAATGGCTTAAAAAGAGTTTTGTTTGTTTGTTTAAAGTTTTATTGTGAATTGAGTACAAGTTTACAGGGCAGATCATCAGTTTTACATTCAACAAATCATATACCTTGTTTCATTACAGTGATTATAATCCCCTTCATGTACCATTATAGTTAACAGTATTCCTCTCTATTAACTTTATTTATTTATTTTAACACTCAGGTATATATAATAATTTATACCAGCAAAGGGCACATTCTACAAGTTTGCCTCCTGGCTGCTAACTCTTAATACCTCTCTTTCCAGTAATCTAGAGTCCTCAGCTGCTCCCTCTCTCCATGTCCCCATCTCTGCCTCCATCTCTGGTGTCATTGCATCTCTGGATAAGGTCTCACATTCCACCTGTGTTCTTCTCCCTTGATGGTCCTAGGGTCCTTTGTTTCTGGACTGTAAGATTAACTACTTCCCGATTTTGTTTTTTTTTAACAAAAATTCTTCCTTTACAATTGTGACACTAGCAAATAGTCATGATAACAATTACTATTGAATCATAAGAATCTTATCCCCATCTCTTTAAAAAGACTTTTAAAGACGAATTACAAATTCAAATGATAGTCATTAACAAAAGCTCGGATGAGCAATAAGAGAATTGCCATTCTGACCCCTTTACTGATCCCTTTACCCCTGTCAACCACATTATGAAATGATACGTCAAGATTTTTTTTAGGGGGGGTGTAATTTTCAAGAAAACTATTTGAAGTATCAATTTATATCACCTATAACTGATATTGGAGTCCTGGTGTGGTGCTGTAGGATAAGTACTGGACCACAAGGTCAGTTTGAACTGCAAGGTTAGTGGTTCAAACTCACCAGGTGCTCCTCAAAAACCCTACAAAGGGTCACTATGATTCAGAACCAACTCGACGGCACTTAACAACAAAGAACACCATCATCATCATCTTGTGCCATAATTTACTGATATAGTTGTCCCACCACTTGTCTAAAGTTTGCTTTATGCCACTTCACTCGTACTACATTGGTACTGAAAGAAATGTGAAGATTTTCACTTTTATGAAAAGGATAGAAAGCGAAACTTTCAACGTTTATTTTTTGGGTTTTTTTCAACATTTACTTTGCAGAAATCAATGCACCAAGCACCAAGAGTGGCTTCACCTAGCTCCTTCTCTGGAAATCGCACTCAGGATCTCAGATCAAGCTGCCATAACTCTGAACTGTGTCTGTTAACACTATTTGTTAGTGTTACTTTATGTTTTACTTTTATTTGGTATGATTTGGTAGGTTATTTTGGAGTTCTGGAAACATTCAAAAACCTTTCCCATATAAAGTTAATTGCTTCTTCACTTTGCACTATTTTGTCTTACAAAAGATCTCATAGGAACACTGTACTTTCAGATAGCAGGAGAAACTTATTATTCTTGGGCTGGTCGGAGCAAGCTCAAACCAAACACACTGCCATAGAGTCGATTCTAACTCATAGCAACCCTATACAGGTTTTCAGAGACTATAAATCTTTAAAAGAACAGAGTTTCGTCTTTTTCCCACAGAGCAACTGCTGGGTTTGAACTGATGACCTTGTGTTTAGTAGTCCAACAGCTAACACTTAAACCATCAAGTTGTAAATGTGCCACTACCTGCCTGCCAAGAACTTAGGGCACAGTCTGATACTGCATGAATCATTTCTTTTAGATGGGGCAACATAAAGCTGGTTTTTATTAGACAGAAGTTAAAAGATGTCCCAACTTTTCCAAACTGCTGTACCACTCCATTACCAACTACTACTACCATCAACTACTACTCCTGTATTTTTCTTCCTGTCTTTGGGTTCTGTAGTTTACTGCAACATCTCAAAGAACCCAGGAACCACCAAAGAAATGACTCACATCATTGTGGGGCTGGCAAGTCCCAAATCTGTGGGTCAGGCATCAACCTGGAGGCTTCTCCTGCCTTTCGTGGTTGTGGGGGCTGATGAACCCAAATTGGTAAGTCACATGACAGGCTGGTGGCTCTCCAGGCTTCAGTGACTTATGAATTAGTTCAGACGAGAGGCTGCTGGTTCAAGTTCCAGAAACCAGAGGTCTGATGATGAGTCAGATGGAAAATTCACAGTAAGAGAGAATTTTGCCAGAGTATACAGATAATGAGGACTTCCGGTTTGGGGGTGGGTAAGCAGAGACAGACAGCGGAAGCCCAGAAAAAGTAGAGAAAGAGCAGTCTGCAGACAGCTGCGGAGTTTTTGATCTTGTTTAAGGTTCTGGGTGCCAGTTTCCCACATCCATCTATAGAGAAATCTGCCTGTGGAAGTAAAATGTGGCAATTTCTGAGTCGATCTGGTGGTCGCGGCAGTCAGCGGCCAGAGGTCCTGCAGTCAGAAGGCAGGGACACAGCCAAGCAGAGGCAGTGACCCAGTGCTAGAAGTCGCAGAGCTGTGCGTCTGGAGGCAGAGGTGTGACCAATTTTTCACATATCTTTCCTGTTCACTCCGATTGCACCATTACTGCCCAGCCCAGACGCCCTTCAGGAGGGTGGGAGCACACCCCCAAAAGGGTCCAGCATTGTACCCACAGTTTTCCCACAGTAGAGAGAAAACCTGCAGGTTGCTTCTTATGACATCTGACTCTGGGACCCAGCACCAAAGTTGACCTTGGTGGGCCCCTTTATCCCTGACAGCACAACAAAGGCCAGTGGACAGTCAATCACAATTTTATTTTTGTTTTTGATTGGTGGTTTCTGTCTCTGCTTTTATATTGTTTCTGTCTTTGGTCCTTTTGGCCTCACTTTTTTCCAAGGGGTTGGAGCTTTTTCCCCCCACCTTACCCAAGAAGACACAGCAACTGTGCTCATATAGCCAAGCTACAAGCAAACCCTGTAATACCCCACCATATGGACAAGAGCCAATACCAGCTTCTAGGTATTACACGTGAAAAGTGAAGCCTATCTCCAGATCATATCCACCAGGAGATGCTCAGTAAGCTTAACAACAAAGCAACATACATCCATTTAAGCATTAAAAACCTACATAACTACTGAAAATGTCCAAGAAAACACAATTGAAGATCTCAACACATGTCCAAAAACAGAAAAAAGTAACTGAGACAAATAAGCAGGAAACAGACACAGACTTTCCAGTAGAAGAGCAGGAGCTGGATCTGCTTGAGAAGGAATTCAGAAGAATGATATGGAAACAAATTCAAATGCTCCAAAAAGGGGTGGAGGAAAATAAGGAAGAAGTCAGCAAAGTGCTACAGGAGCAATCAAACAAGATAGATACAGCATTGGAAACAATCCAAAACCTGATTAATAAATAATAAATAAAATAAAATATTAGAAATGGACAATACACTGAAAGAGCAAAAGAGTAGAATGGAAGAGATGGAAGCCAGAACCAGTGAGCTGGAAGACAAATCTCTCAATACTGCTAAGACAGAAGAGCAAGCAGAAACAAGGATTTAAAAATCTGAAGAGAGTCTAAGATTCATGCTGGATAACACAAAGAGGAATAACTAAAGAATTACTGGCATTCCAGAACAGGAAGAATCACAGAAATCCACAGAAGAGATAGTAGAAGAGCTTCTGGAAGGAAATTTTCCTAACATCTTAAAGGATGAAAAGATAAACATTCAAGAAGCTGAACCAACCCCAGTAAGGACAGACCCCAAAAGAAAATCACCAAGACATATCATAATCAAGCTCTCCAAAATCAAAGACAAGGAGAGAATCTTAAAAGCACCCAGGGAAAAGAGAAGTGTTAATGTGAACATGACATGAAGACTGGGGTAAGGGTGGTGACTTAAGTTGCATTCTCTAGCAAGGTGGTGACTCAAGACACACCCCACCCTAATCCTACCTCATTAACATAACCCCATTAACATAACAGACAACTCATTTCAGATGGGACATATCTACAGGCACAAAGGCATATCACAAAATGGAGAATAATTACACTATAATATAACCTCCAAATGATAGAATTATATAGCTGCTAAAGCACTGAAAGTCATGGCCAAGGTGACACATAACTGGTCCTATACACATTATTTGCAGCAAGTTGTCCAATCCCCTTGGTGGACCAAAGTACCCTATTTGCATTGCTGTTGTTATGTGTCATGGAGTCGGTTCTGACTCATAGCGACCCTGTACAGAGTTTCCGAGGCTGTAAATCTTTACGGGAGCAGAAAGCCTATCTTTCTTCCACGGAACAGCTGGTAGTTTCGAACTGCTGACCTTGCAGCTCGCAGCCTGATTCATAACCACTACGCTACCAGAGCTCCATGGTCCCACTTAATTACTATGTGTGTGAGTCACGAAGACTATAGCTAGGACAACATTAAATAATTCACTCCAACACAGATACACAGTAAGTCTTTTACAAATATTACATGTTAAATATTTCCTGGTCCCTGAAGACACATGACTTTCAAACTTCTGTACTAGGGCTTTAATATTTTAATATGATCTACCAAATTATTTTATGATCAAAAATAAAATGGCATATGGTGAATACAGATATAATTTAAGAATTATCAGAGTCTATAGTACGTGGTCTGCTGCTACTTTCTAACAGTAAGTTGCTTATGATTCCGAAGACACCGACTACTCTATATATTCATGTTTTGGGGGAAAACAGTATTAACGGCTTTAACAGCTGCACAGCAAGACAGCAGGCTTTCTTTTCATCTGGAGCCTCTTGAGAATGTGTCTGTAGCAGACACAGGATGAGGCTGATGGGGTCAACTTTTGATACCTGTTTATAGTAGTCAGGTTGTTCTCCTGTCAGTATAAAACGTTCCGCATGGACTTTCCAGTCTCTATACAAAATGGGAGGCTTCCTGCCAAGGACTCTGAAAGTAGCTGCCTCTGAATTGTGGGGATGTTGGGCAGCAGTGATCAAAGGTTTTGATCTCCTCGCCTGTAGTATTCAAATTGCACACACTCACGAAGAGCACTGTGAGGCTCAGGACAATGTCCCTAACTGTCCCAAGGAGGGCCTTATTTTTAAGTTTCTACATACTGCTGCATTCTACACACTGCATATGCCTTTAAGAAATAAGCATGTAAAACATAATCAAATTTAAAATTACTTTGCAAATGGCAATTAATTTGAGGAAAACAAGAAAAGTACATCCAAATTTCTATTCAGTCTTCCAACTGAGAACCCGTATAAATGTTTATTTCCTACTTTTATAGGGCCATCTCCCGACAGTTTACAATCTTGAATCACACAGACTGCATCTCTAAGCTCTCTCCAAGAAGAAACTTCACTAAACTTGGGAATTTCTTAAATAAACTGCTGCCTTTTGAACATAAGTGTTGTTTGTCAGACATGAAAGACCCCTTTAAATACCACTGAAAACTCACGTTGATACAGTACAGTATATTTTATCTTTGCCGTATTGCATTCTGAATGTCAATCCCAAATTGGGATGATAGAAGTACCTTGTTACCTTGATTTTTGTTTTCACTGCTGCCCAACAGGTAAGAATACAACCATTCAGATGGCTTTATGTCCTTTACAATAACCCATCTTTTTCTCCTAAGGGGAAAAAAAAGTATTCTAAAAAAACTAAAAGGGAAAAAAGTTAGAAGCAAAATGCAGTTTAGGAATCTTCAAAATCTATCTGTACACCAACTGACAAGTATTTTTATGCTCCAGAGATCAAATGAGGAGAAGACAAATGTTTTCAAAATTCACTAAAAAACAGCTTCAAGCGAAACAGTCACCAACTAAGAAATAGCTTCAATCTACAAACCAGTTAACAGAAAACTGTGAAGAGCAGAATAGCTGCTGCAAGGAGAAGGTTTGGTCTTCCCTGTCTGTGAATAAACCAAACAACATTTATTAAGCAGGGCATCAAAAGTAATGAACTAGGAGACCTGCTGCTTACCAACCACGAGGCTTTGGATTCAACATAAGCAGATCCTGAGGGTGCCTTGCTTATAAAGTAGACATAAGACAACATCCTGTAAACCCACAAACTGTTATGTAGACAATCAACATTGTGAGGTTACAGAAGAATTTTAAAGCTCTTTCTCTACTCTCTCCTTCAAAGATCTTAGCATATAACTGTCAAAAGAGATGTATATTGTTGCTATTGTTAAGTGCCTGTTGAATTAGATCCAAGTCATAGCCAACCTGTTTTAAACACTTAAAATCTTGGTGGGAGCAAAAAGCCTCACCTTTCTTCCACAGAGAGGCTGGTGGGCTTCAACTGCCAACAGTTCACAGTTGTGGTTCACAATTCCAGTTCTTATCCTATGGAGCCACCATGCTCCTAGGGAATGTATGATGCATTACAAATTTACCACACTGCTAGAAATCAGAGCTAAGTATGGATAAAACAAAATATCAAATTCTTTGCTTATCAGTCAACAAAAAGAGCAGAGCCAATTTTTAAGATAGGCCTTCTTCCTGGGACAAATGGCAGGGATTTTATAAATACTCTCATGTTCCATGAAGTTTGGGTACATCAGGATGTGTTATCATTTGTGTCTTGCCCCCTTGGGACATAATTTTACTACAGGAATCTGACGTAATTGCTTTACTTTGTCTATCAAACAGAAGACAATATGCCTTCAATATGTCAGCCTGTTTCATCCTCCCTAAATACATAATTGATTTTCAACATTTCATGGTCCAATTGCTGCTCCAGCTCAAAAGCAGATTGGGGACAAGTTCGTATTTCAAATGCTCCATCCTTTAAAGCACAGCAGAAGTGATCAGAACAATTAAAGAATTGTCTTCCACTTTTTTGGTGAGTCATTTGTTTACCACCTTCTCTGGTTTCTGTGCCTCACATAACTCCTCAGGCATCCGAAACAGAACCTATACAACTGGCTACCAAAAAAAAAAAAAAAGAATCTTATTTACAATGAGAAATGACCAAAGAAAACTTTTTTAGTGTTTCTTTATTTGGAACGCTAAAAGACAAAAAAAAAAAAAAAGAAGAAGAAAGGGGAGAATTAATATTTAGGTCTATTTTTAACCACAGTCTCCTACATGACCTGAATATCCCAACATCAACTTTAACTGACAAGTTTTACAATTCATGTGAATAATTCAGCTGTACAAGTTTGTTTTGCTTGTTGTTAAATGAAAATGTTACTTTAGGAACTGACAAGCCAGTTGCCCACAAAAATGACAGTAGGAATATCTCCCATTTTGATCAGGAAGAAACAGGCACGTTAAGGGAAAGAAACTGCTCCAAAATGAGGTTTCCTGCAAGGAGGAGCCTTCAACAACCATAATGGAAAGTGGCAGCATTTGTTTACATGAAAACCTGGATCTCTTCTTCATCTCCCAAAGCAACTAGAGAAGCACCCAGATATTTTCAGGCTCCAAAAGACATGTGTTTGAAATCAGTACTTGAAAGTCACTGCTATTAGTACAATCATTCCCAATGACTTTCTTCATGAATAATGTATGCCGCCGGAAGGTTTTCTCTTTTTCTAAAATGGAAACGAACAGCAGCATCAACCTCAACAACAACAATACGGTTTGGGTTTCGTTTTGTTCGGTTTGGGTTTCGTTTTGTTGGTTGTTTTTGTTTGTTTTTTAATCCAGTTTCACTTTAACAAAAGCTATTATCGCAGGCAGAAGAAAGCATTTTCTCAGGATGATGTTGGTCTTGGAAAACAGAAGAATTTATTCCTGGGGGCAGAAGAGGTCGGGCTAGTTTGTGAGCACTCCTAGCATATCAGGCGTCTCTCCTGGCTCATCCTCATTCTTCCTAGACACACTAGCGAAGCTAGGAACAAAAACGGGGGATGGGGTCCCCCACCATTCCTCCTCTCCCCTCTTGGGTGCCAAGCTTCCTGCCCTCTAGAAGCACACAACACATCCTTTATGGACACTCGGGTTCTATGGGGAATTCCACACCTTGATGGTCCAGTACTTGTCTATTGTGGAATTCAGTCTTAGGGAGTTAACTGTTAACACGTCTCAGTCACATTCTCCAATGTTAGGTCTATGAGTAAACAAGGTGAAACCTGAATTCTAGATGTCTTCTTTCTCCTTGCTTCTGTCACAGCTGACTCAGAATTCCAACTGGCAGGGAATCAGGTATCATTTATTGACCCTGCCCTCACCTCCCAACAATCCAAAAAAGGAGTGTTTCCTCTTTCAGAGGTAAAATTTGAGACCTTACTATCTTTTTAAAAGTTTATGTGACTTTGTAGTAACATCTAATAAAATAATTCTAATACCCAAACCACCACCAACCTGTCAGTTTGTCCTACTGTGGTGGTTTGCATGTTGTTGTAATGTGCAAAGCTATGTCACTGGTATTTCAAATACCAGCAGAGTCACCATGCTGGACAGGTTTCAGCGGAGTTTCCAGACTAAGACAGATTAGGAAGAAGGGCCTGTTAATCTCTGTTTCTGAAAATCAGCCAATGAAAACTCTATGGATCACAACAGTATACAGTCTAACACAGTGCTGAGGGTGAGCTTTTTGGGGTAGAAGAGACTGAAAATACACAGTGGCCGCAACATCAGACTTGAGCATACGCCCAGAGAACATTGTATTTTGCTGGATAAGGGTCATCATGAGTCAAAGACTACTTTACAGCAACTGACCACAATACCCAAAACTTTCTTCATTTCATTCAAAATTTACAATGAATCACTCCTTGTATTCAATGCAATGTATTCCAGCTCCCTTAGTAGTAACTGAGTGACCCTGTTCATGTTATATACTCTTATTTATAAAATGAAATAATGATATTCCCACCTCACTAGTATGATTCACAGAGTTAATGAAATAATAATAATTAAAGTAACTATGGGGTCTGGCTATGGAGCTATAGGATAAACACTAGACTGCCAACCACAAAGTCAGCAGTTCAAACCCACCAGCTGCTCCTCAGAACCCTATACAAGGTCACTATGAGTAAGAACGAACTGCATGATACTTAACAACATCAACAAAATTAACTACAGGGTCCTCGTGTGATGCTGCAGGATGAGCACTGGACTGCTTGCTAATCACAAGGTCGATGGTCCAAACCTACCAGTTGCTCTTCAGAAACGCTATATAGGATTGCTATGTGTCAGAAATGACTCAACAGTACTTAACAGCAGCAACAAAGGAACTATTGTACATAAGTTGTTGCTGTTGAGTGCCATCAAACTGGTTGTAACTCATAGCTATGCATTATAGGTTTCCAAGGAGCCGCTTGTGTGTCAGAACCGTCAACCTTGTGGTGAAAACTGACCTTGTGGTCCAGTGCTTATCCTATAGTGATATATAATAGTAAGTGTTAACTAAACTACCTAGCATCTTCATCAATTCAAAATGGACACACTCATTAAGAAGCAGAAGGAACTTTGAGAAAGTATTCCAATGTGTCTTTCATTTTCAGATGAGGAAATTGAGACCTGATGTGAACAAGTTATCTGCCAAAAGTCGGTCACTCAGAGAAAAATCAGCATTCATTTCTACAAGCATGTCATACTTCTGGGTGTTGTACCTTTCCCACATCCTTGAACTAGAATTTGCCAGCTAATAATCTATAAACTAGAGTCATGTGCTCATATGAAGTTATTTCTTTACTGCACAAACTATAGTGAGGAAAACTCAGGATTGATAGGCACTTGGGCCCAAGCCAGGCCCTCTGCTGGACATTCCCACAGCTTCTTATTCAGAGGGTGAGAAAGGGCTCCTACGCTTTCTTCTAATGAGTAATGTTTCTGGAATCAGCATAAATTTTTCCTGATTCAATTTTTTAGAGAGTTTGCTTTTCCTAAGGATTCCCAGCAACAACAAATACTTATTTTATCAGTTTTGAATTCTATTCCTGTCACTTCTAAGGATTTACCAACTACTATATATTCATTTTGGAAGAAGTGCAGCCAGAGTGCTCCTTGGAGGCCAGGATGGCCAAACTTCATCTCTCATACTTCAGACATATGGTCAGGAGGGACCAGTTGCTGGAGAAGGCTATCATGTTTGGTAAGGTGGAGGGTCAGAGAAAAAGAGGAAGACCCCCAACAAGATGGATTGGCCAAGTGGCAGCATCGATGCACTCAAGCGTGGCAACAGTAGTGAGGTTGGCCCAGGATCGGGCAGTGTTTTGTTCTGCTGTGCATAAGGTCGCTATGGGTTGGTACCGACTCAATGGCACCTAACAACAACAACAATGGTTTCTAAATTCCCCATCTCAGCCACAAATAAATCAACTATTTATGAAAGAAGTGCCATTTTTTTAAATTAAGAAAAGCACTAGTGTGGCACTGTAGGGTAAGCGTTGGACTGCTAACTGCAGTCGTCAGTTCAAACCACCAGTGGTTCCTCAGAATCCCTATACAAGGGTCTCTTAAGAGTCAGAACTCACTGAATGACATACAACAAAACAAACAAAACAAAGCCTCTTTAAATGTAAATCTAGGGATATAAATAAATACTTCTAGTGTTCTCTGTAGGGTATCATGATTATCATTTAAGGAAACTTTCCCAGTGCTAAATACTGTGGAAGATGTCGTTCTTGCTGATGGATACCTTGGAGTAGGTTCCAACTTCCAGTGTACAACAGAACAAAGCAAAACAAAGACCCCTTAGGAAGAGCAGACTCTAAAAAAGTAAATCAATTTTGTTACCTGCCTAGTCCTGTGCCATCCTCACAATCACTGCTATGGTTGAGCCCATTGCTACAGCCACTGTGTCAATCTGTCTCATTGAGAGTCTTCCCTGTTTCTCTTCCCCTCAAATTTACCAAGCATGATGTCCTTTCTCCGGGAACTGGTCCCTTCCGATAACATGTGCAAAGGAAGAGAGACAAAGTCTCACCATGCTCATTTCTAAAGAGCATTCTAACTACACATTTATGCCAGATTTGTTTGTTCTTCTGACACTCCATGAGTATATTCAATATTCTGAGTCAACACCATATTTCAAAGGTGTCAATTATTCTTTAGTGTTTTTTATTCCTAGCCCAGATGAGGCCAAAGATTATGTCTCTATATATTCTATCTTTCAAAAATGCTCTTAAGGATCCATATTTGCTATTTCCTTGTTTTGTTACAATCTGGTATACCAATTAGTCCTATTTTCAGAAGAGGCTTTTTTCCTTCTCTTCTTGTAGAATGAGTCTGCTGAAAACACTCCAATAACACTTAAATATTTTATTTGTGGATAATCAATGAACTATTATCACTGTCGAAATGCTGTCAAATCCACTTTCCTCTCAGTAATAAGTAGGTAATTTTGAGCACTCTCAACTGAAAATGAAGTTGTGATCAATCTATCATTTATTTCTAAAGCCTGCATTTAGTTCTTCAATCAACAATTTGATTCTAAATCTGTCTGGCATCTCCAACTTATTACTGCATTTAAAGTCAGCCTCAGAGATTAACATAAAATTATGAACCATCAATCTACCACAACCATAATCCCAATAAATTCATATCCATGACTACTTGTTGGTCTGAGATGGTTGCTGATGTTTGTAAGACTGATTCCACCTTGGAGTTGTACTGCAGGACTCTCTACAGGTAGATAGTCAATAGTTTGTTAACTTGCTAGTCTCTCCTCTGGTGATAAAGCAGAGTCATGTCTCTAACCAAGTCACACTGCTTTACCAAGATCAAGACTAGTACTTTCTGTTTATTTCCACTTTCTCACATATCATTAAAACAACTTTCTTACCATTCAATTCTGGTCTATGCCTTCAAAAGAGGTGAAATCTTCTAACTTATATTCACTTATGGATGTTGTTGTTAAGTGTTGTCAAGTCATGTCCGATCCATAGTGACTCTATAGGGTTTCCACGGAGTGGCTGGTGATTTTGAACTACTGACCTTGTGATTCAAACGACTTTGCAGTCCAGCCCACAGCGCTACACCACTTGTTGTTGTTGTTGTTGTTGTTAGGTGCCATCGAGTCGGTACTGACTCATAGCAACCCTATGCACACCAAAACGAAACACTGCCCAATCCTGGGCCAACCTCACTACTGTTGCCACACAGTCCATCGATGCTGCCACTTGGCCAATTCATCTCGTTGGGGGTCTCCCTCT
>NW_006408699.1:3863541-3876750 GCF_000296735.1 Chrysochloris asiatica
ATTGACTCACATTTCGTACCATTTAATTCAGGCCTATACCTTTCCAATAGTTGAAATTCCTTTCAAATTTTAAGGTGCTTTTGTATAACTTGAAGTCCTGGTGTAGCATTATAAGATAAGCACTGGACTACTAAATGAAAAGCTGGCAGTTCATACACACCAGCCTCTCCCTGGAAAGCCTATCAGGATCACTATGAGTTGGAACTGACTTGACAACATTTAACAACAACCTAATTTATGCATGAACTATATTTTTCCCTTTATTTATTCCTGGGTATCAGTATGATCAATTACAAGGAAATGATTTGAGAATTCTAATGGGAGCTTTAATCTTTCTGAGTTATGTTTATAATCACCTCACCAACAATTTTAGACAGACGGTCAGGGAGCGCTTTCTGGTTTACTCCCCAGTACAACCTACACTCAATCTGCCCAATTTACCTCTCTGTCAGTTACTCATCCACATATCCTCCTTCAAAAATACTGTGATATGACACCACAATCATAAGCAACAAAAGACCAAACAGATAAACTGGACTTTATCAAAATTTAAAATGTTTGTGTATTCAAGGACTTTATCAACAAAACAAAGAGACAACCTACAGAATGGGATAAAATATTTGGGAACCATACATCTAATCAGCGCTTATCCAAAATATATAAAGAACACTTCTAACTCAACAATAAACAACTCAATAAAAATACTCAAAGGACTTGAAGAGACATTTCATCAAAGAAGATACACGATATATGACTAGCACATGAAAAGATGCTCAACATCATTAACCTTTAGCGAAATACATATCAAAACCACAATGATACCACTTCATTTCCACAAAGATGGGCATCATCAGAGAAATGTAAAATAAAAAGTGTTGGCAACAAGGTACAGAAAATAGAACTTTCATCCATTGCTGGTGGGATCATAAAATGCTGCAGCCACTATGAAAAACAGTGACAGTTCCTCAACAAGTTAAACATAGAACTACTGTGTTGTTGTTAAGTGCCGTAGAGTCAATTCTAACTCACAGCAGTCCTGTATAGGGCTTACAAGGAGCAGCTGGTAGGACTGAACCACTGACCATGTGGTTACCAGTACAGTGCTTATCCTACAGTGCCACAATAGGACTCCTAAAACTACCATATGACCCTGAAATTTCACTCAGGTATACACCCAAAAGACACTCAAGATGGAACACAAAACAGTACTTGTATACATTGCACCATTACTCACAAGAGCCAAATGGTGAAAACAACCCCAGTGTTTATTAGCAGATGAAAGGATAGATAAAATGAGGTATGTCCATATAATGGACTATCATTTAGTTATAAATGAAAGCTGTGACCCTGAGGGAACTGCAGAGCAGTAGCAGCACAATCCTGAACCAGAGCATGTAACACGGAATGACTTTTTTGGTTGCAGATCAGGGTGCCTCCAGGCTGAGGTTTATGGTGGAGTAGTATGCCTGTCCTGTGCGCATTTATCAGCAGCCCTAAAAGAGCTCTGTAACATTGTCCAAGCAGAGAGACGTCTGCCTGTTCTCACAGCTGAGGAGACACTGCACTAATGAGAATAACTGTGCATTAAGCATTTCTGATGCCGAATTGTGACCTGCTAACTTCTCTAAGGGGTCCTGGTGTGGTGCTGTGAGTTAATGCACCAGACTGCAAAGCCAGTTTGAAGTGCAAGGTTGGTGGCTCAAGCTCACCAGCTGCTCCTCGAAAACCCTATACAGGATCACCATGCGTCAGAAATGACTTGACGGCACTTAACAACAACAACGACTTCCCTAATGGAGTCCTGGTGTGGTGCTGTGGGCTAATGCGTCAGGCTACACAGTTGTTTGAACTGCAATGTCAGTGGTTCAAGCTCACCAGCTGCTCCTTGGAAACCCTATACAGGGTACCTATGGGTCGGAATCAACTCGATGGCAGTTAACAACAACAACTTCCCTATAAGGAACTCTGATAGCGTACTGGTTACAAGTCAGGCTACTAACCTCAGTCAGCAGTTTGAAACTACCAGCTGTTCCGTGGGAGAAAGATGAGGCTTTCTGCTCCCGTAAAGATTTACAGCCTCAGAAACCCTGTACAGGGTCGCTATGAGTTGGAACCGACTCCACGATACATAACCACCACCACCAACTTCCCTAATAAACCCTAAACTGTGAGTATGTTGTCTTGTTCTGTGCTGTTTAACCAGTCGCTCTAACTTATTAAACTCAGCTGAGTACAGGGCCATTAAGGGCTGCGTGGGGTCATATTTTTTACAGGGGTTATGAAAAAAAATTAGGAAATGAGAAGGATAATGGTTGCACAACATGGTGAACATACAAAAATGGTTGAAATGGCATACGTTCTGTTATATATATTGCTACAATAAACTTAATAAAAAAAAAAACTATGTACATCCTCTTCTACATAATTCTCTTCAGTCTTCCTACACTATTTTAAAAATGAATGGCAGGGGGAGGGGGGAGTGCAAACTGGGGCTAAAAATAAAATAGAATTTCTAATCCTGTTTCTTGTATATCCTTTATTATGTAAATAAGTTGTTAGTACATATGTCTATGATTATGATTCATAAATATTTGAATGTGGAATGTGTATACAAAAAGAACTTCATTAATAGGATTACAACATCAAAAAATTTGGAAGACTACTGAGCTATGGAGTCCCGGTGTGGCACTGTGGGTTAATGCGCCAGACTGCAAAGCCGTTTGAACTGCAAGGTCAGCGGTTCAAGTTCACCAGCTGCTCCTTGGAAACCCTATACAGGGTCGCTGTGGGTCGGAATCAACTCAACAGCACTTGACAATAACAACTCAGCTATACAATAGTGCTTTCTCATAATACGCTCTGTTTGGTGCTATGCGGACAATTCCTATTACCATTTGAATTCTGGTTGTTTGGCTAATAGAATATTTTGTATTCATTAAGTGCTTAGATGGTAACATAATGTTCTTATTACTAAAATCAGACCTCACTCCCAGCTTTCTTTCTCTGAGTAATATGTTCTCATTCAAGCCTACTCATAAAGACAATCTCCATAGTTTAAAAAAAAAAAAAAAAAATCTGTCTTTACTTAAAAACCAAAACATATAAGCAATCAAACATTGTTAAAGAAATTAACAAGATACAATCTTAAACACATAGAGCTTACAATCCCCAAAACACTATTATTATCCTGGTATTTTATCTAACAGGGAAATTTACTTTTATGAAACTCCAAATATCTCTTTAAAACTATGGTAAATAAGGTTTTCCATTTAAAATTCTATAAATAAAGATAAACCATGATTTGCTGTGTCTTCCAATTTTTCCATCTACCCCTTGTCAAGAACTTACACCTTTCTTTTAAAAGTGTTCAAGTGTTAAAGAGCAAAAATGTCACTTTGAAGTCTAAGGTCCACCTGACCCAAGCCATGGTATTTTCAGTCACCTCATTTGCATTCAGAAGCTGGCCAAAAAAAAAACAAAGAAAACTGGAGAAGTGATACTGACAAGTATCACTTTTTGACAAGTATTCACATTTGAATAATGGTGCTGGAGAGGAGTGTACCATGAATATACCATGGAATATCAGAAAAATGAACTAATCTATTTTGGAAATACAGCCAGAATGCTTCTTGTAAGAAAAGATGGCAAGACTAGGTCTTTTACACTTTGGACATGGTATCAGGAGGGACCTGTCCCTGGAGAAGAACATCATGCTTGGTATAGTAAAAAGTCAACAAAAGAGGGGAAAACCTTCAGCGAGATGAAGTGACACATTAGCTGTGGGCTCAAACATAACAATTTTGAGGATGGCAAAATCTGTTGTACATCAGCTCACTATGCATTAGAACCGACTTGACAGCACCTAATAACACTGTAAAGGAACCCCTGTTCTACCAGTTACTGTGTCCCTTGGATCCTTGTTGTTGTTGTTGTTATGTACCATGGAGTCAGTTCCAACTCACAGCGACCCTGTACAGGGTTTCGGAGGCTGTAAATCTTTTACGGGAGCAGAAAACCTCATCTTTCTCCCGTGGAACAGCTGGTAGTTTCCAACTGCTGACCTTAAGGTTCGCAGCCCGATTTGTAACCACTACCCTACCAGAGCTCCTTCTTGGATCCCTAGTCTGCATTAAATTCACTTATATGAGTAACTACCATATGCCAGATGACATTGCTCTTGGCTATAGCAGTGAATACATGACAAAATCCTGCTTTCAAGAAGTCTATTAGATAATATCTAGAAGGCACCTAGGGCAGAAGATTAGCGCTCCCTATAATGTTGTTGTTATTGTTAAGTGCCTTCAAGTCAGTTCTGACTCATAGCAACCCTGTATAGGGTTTCTGAGCAGCTGGTCGGTTTGAACCACTGTCCTAGCGGTTAGAAGTTCAGTGCTTATCCTGCAGCACCGCAACTATCCCCTAAACTAAAGGAAATAATACTTTAGTCCCATTGTCACTATAAAGTAAATCCCATTTGCCTTAAATTCTATGTAGCCATATCTGTTTCTTAGCTGGTAAAAAAGGACTAAAGAGGAAACAGTCAAATAATGATTACTCAGAATTTGAAACAGAAGGGTATATACACATTCTCTCTTTCCTCAAAAAGAATTCTTGTCAAGCTCTATAGGCCCAGCCAGCTACTGGAGGTGAAAACATAGCACCCAAAGGTTCTACACAAAGGACGTCTGATGGACAGCAGCCTGCAGCACTCAGGATCCTCCCAGGACTTTTCAATGATGCTGATGAAGGTCTACTTACACCTGGAGGTTACAGCCGACCTTCTGCTGTGGATCTGACAGCTGCAAAATTTAACTGCAGTGCAATTTAATCCCTAATGATGCGGGCCTCCAGGCTACCTTTACAGGACCTGCCAGGAGAATATCTTTTTATTTATTCAAAACTGTTGTATAATCACAGACCATGCTCTCCACAGTCAGCACTGCTAACCAGAGAGCATTGCTCACAGCCTGCCTGCCTTTCAACATAGAATTTCAATCCACCAGCAGGAGAAGAAAAGAATTCTCCAGAATCCAAAGTAAACAAATGAAGTAAAATGATAACAGGAACTCTCATGAGTGCTGGCACTTCCCTTATAAACAGCTTAGATCACTTCACAAACACCTCACTAAATCCAAATACCGGAGACAGGCCCACATCTCCACCACTGGCCACCACTGAAGACTGAGTTCTGGGTTACAACCACAAAAAATTTGTCAAGTGCCAGGTAAAGTCTATTTTTTCATATACGTTATTTCACACCATTCTGCTAAAATGAAAAAAAGTCTGCAGCAAAATGTTTGCAATATGCTCAGGCGTCTACAAAGCCAGGTACTTAGCCGTGATCTGACCTCACCCTCGGTATTTGCTCTGTCAGCATTACAAAAATATTAAATCCTCCTCACTGTTTCCTACCCCCCAAATCCATGCACCAAAATTCAGTATCAGGTTGCTGACTTCAGACTCAGCCTGGCTCCCCTCCGGCAGTTTCACAACAGAAGGAGGAAGATAAGAAAGGGGTATATGCTGAGTTCCATCTGTGCATTGTCCCTACTGGGGAGACCCTACCCCCATCCCCCAGCTTGGGAAGAATCTTCTGCAGACAAGACTGTCTTGTCAGAGCCACAGAGATGCCCCGCCTCAAATTCCATCGCCAACACACACACACACACACACAGCCCTTATGCATTTCCATAACCCATAATACTTTTCTGAGACTAGGTGAGTGTAAGCTGGACTCTCTCTCCACCAGCTCCAACCACAGCGAATGCCCACTCAGGAGAGCAACACCTTCCATCCAACTTCTATCTTTGTGGTCTTGCTGCTTCCCCAACTCCCCCAAATACACACAGAAATCTCCTATTCAGGTATTTTCCCAATTTCTCTATCTTCCATCAACAACTTTCTCTCCCTCTTTTCTACTAGAACCTATGGAACCTTCCTTCCATTGTTATATTCCCTTTGTAGAAGGGCTTTGGGGCCAAAGGAATTTGGTTGAGTGTAGCCTCCACCATTTTCTGGATGGTTGTCCTTGGGTTGTCTAATTTCTTTAAACCTGAGATTCCTATCTGTTAGTAGATTACTATAGTAGTACTTACGTCTCATCTCTGAAAGTAGAGATTAATTGAATATGTGAAACACTAAGCAAAATCCCCAGCATACATTCCAATATATCCTAAGTACACACTGGGAAAATGTGTCATAAATGGTGGTTATTATCATTCTCTTCCTTCGCCATGGTCTGACAGAGTTTCTCTCTTGGAGGCCCTGCAAAGGAGGGTTCCAGCTCAGGACTATGCTTCCAGTGGTGGGATTAGACAACCTCCAGATCATTTCTCTTTCAACATCATGCAAAAATCCAACCTTTATGAAGCCCTACTACGAATCGGGCTGCGAACCTAAAGGTCAGCGGTTCGAAACTACCAGCTGCTCCGCGGGAGAAAGATGAGGCTTTCTACTCCCGTAAGGATTTATACCCTCGGAAACCCTGTACAGGGTCGCTATGGGTCGGAACCGACTCAACGGCACGTAATAACAACAACAACAACTCAGTCATACTACCCTCTACACCCTAGTCCTCAGCTACACTTACCTGTTTCTGGAAACGTCCCCACATTCACCAAAAACAAGGCAAGGGAGCTTGTCACAAAATTTTCTCTTCAGTCTCTTCTGGATGGTTCTGCCTCAACAGTCAGCTCCTAATGGAACAAGAGCAGAGGAATTAGAGGGTGGGACACTAGCTATGTGACCTTGAGCAATTACTTCACCTTTCTGGGCCTATGCTTCCTCACTTATAAACTGGTTGTACTTAAGAATTCAGTGTGTATTTACCAACAACTAGGTGAGAGATTTTATCTCCTTGTTTTCAACAGCTTTCCAATAATCTTGTTTAAAGTTTTTTGGGTCTTTGTGTACAAAATACATAGACATTATCATGACAAAAAAATTTTAAATGAAACCACAATATTTTGAATATTAAAAAAAGGAATTTGAAGTATACAGAGAAGTACAGTGCATATGTTGTTGGCCCCAGCCCATGACAACCCCATGTACAAGATGAAATACTGTGTGATCCATAGGGTTTCTAGTTCCTCTAACTCTGGAAACTCCCCCTGAAACTTGTGTCATAACATGCTCAAGCCTCCATTGACAGAAGGGTAATGGCTACATCATAAGTTCAGTGGCCTGGAATCAAACTAGGTCTCCTATATGGAAGACAAGAATTCACCACCAAGGAGCCACCATTGTCCTCTTGCCTAGCACAAACCAACTGTCATCAAGTTAATTTCAACTCATGTATTGGATTTCCAAGGCTATACATCTTTATGAAAGCAGAAATCCTCACCTTTACCTAAGATAGGTTTGAACTGCCGACCTTGTGGTTAGCTGTCCGGTATTTACCCTATAGAGTCACCACCAGGCCTCCCTTGCCTAGCATATGTTGTTGTTAAGTGCTGCCAAGTCAGTTCTGACTCATAGCAACCCTGTATAATGTTTCTGAGGAGCATCTGGTGGGTTTGAACTGCTGACCTCGTGGTTCACTGTCCAGAGCAGAGGAGTCCTAACACATAGTTAGCACTTCATCCAATGCTGTTGCTTGATAATTATACTCTCCTAGCCTTCCAACTCACCCACCTGTAGTACCTAGTCCTTGAAGTCCTGAGTCTGTCTGTAATGCTCTGCCCTTGATTTCCTAATGGGGTGGAACGCACTATTATGGATCCCACTGTAGATTGTCCAACTTACCATCTTGATACAACACTTAATTCTCTGCAACCCTCTTTTTTTGTCACACCCACTGAAATCAATACTATAGCTTAGCTTCTCTATACCTGAACCCTGGACCAGAATGACTGGAGAGAGTCACACCACTACACCCAGAGATATCACTACACCTGAATGCCTCTGACCCAGAAGGTACTGTTATTGTTCAGTGTCCTTGAATTGATTCCAAGTCACATCAATCCTATGTCCAACACTGCAAAACTCGGTACAGTTGATGTTATATTTAAGCACATTGTTACAGCCACTGTGCCAATCCATTTCTTCAATTGAGGGACTTCCTCTTTTTTCTATGTTACCAAGCATGATGTCCTTCTCCAGGGACTGATTTTTCCTCCTCGCATGGTTCAATGTCTTTCCATCTTTGCTTCTAAGGAGCATTCAGATGCTACTTCTTCCAGTCCATGGTATCATCCATATTCTCTGGCCTACACCATCAATTCATCAATTGCATCAATTCTTTAACTGCATCCATTCTTCTCCAGTCTTCTTATTCATTGTCCAACTTTCACATGCATCTGAGACAAGTGAAAATACCATGGATTGGGTCAGGCACCTCAAAGTGACATCTTTGCTATTTTACACTTTAAAGAAGTCTTTTGAAACAGATTTGCCCAATGCAATTCATTGCTTGATTTCTTAACTGCTGCTTCCATGGGCATTGATTGTGGATCAAAGCAAAACTAAAACCTTCAATCTTTACTCCATTTGCCATATTGCTTATTGGGTCCAGTTGTTAGGATTTTTGTTTCCTTTATACTAAGGTGTAATACACACTAAAGGCTGTATTCTTTATCAGTAAGTACTACAAACCTCTTTGCTTTCAAGCAAGCAAAGTTGTGTCATCTTCATATAGCAGAATACAGGTTGTTAATATGTTTTCCTCCAATCCTGAGGCCACATTCTTCTTCATAAAGGCCACTTCCTGGATTATTTGCTCAGTATACAGATAGAGTAAGTGTGGTGAAAGGATACACCACCTTGTGCACATCTTTCCTGATTTTAAATGATGAAGTATCTCTTTGTTGTGTTCAAACAACTGACTCTTGGTCTATGTGTATGTTATGACTGAGCTCAGGCTAAGGTCGCTAAACACCCTAAAAACAGCTCTTCCCTCTTCCCCTCAGCAACCACTTCAAACTGTTTTTATTCTCCTTAATCTGGTTCTATCAAAGGTCCTTTCTTCCTGCTTCACTAGAAAACAAAAGGCCGAGAACTTGATATGCTCTTCCGCTACACACCACGCCCCTGGTTCCTTTCTTATCCTTGACTTTTCCACTGCATTCCTATTCCAAATGAACCTTTCTATTAGTCTTTCCTAGAGCTCTCCTTCTGGACTTCCCACTCCATCACACTTAACCACTTTAGTTCCTACATACACCACTCCACCACATTTACCTTCCCTGATTCAACTTATGAAGCACCCTCTGCCCAACCCACACTTTATTCCCTGGAGACGCAGCTCAAGAATCACTCCTCCAGAGTGATTAACTTTTCAGCCTAGGAGTGGAGGACCCTGGGACCATCAAGGGAGAAGTGCGGAGAGCGGGACCCTACCCAGAGAAGCAGTGATGCCTGATAGGGAGGCAGAGAAAATGATGTGGAGAGATAGAGTAGTTGGGAACTTCAGACACAGCGAGAGAGAGGGGCTGTGTGCTGATGACTGAGGTAGTGTATACCCTTTGGTTGGTTGATGATGTATGGAGGGAATTGTATCCATAGCAATGAAACAATATACGATAGGATGAATGTAAAACTAATGTTCTCCCATGTAAACTATCACATAATTCACAATAAAACATCAAAAAAAAACAAAAAAAAAATCACTCCTCCAGGAAGCCTTCCCTCATTCCCTCTCCTGAAGCTTCTCTGTCAACTGCACTTCTGTCCAGCACACAAGTGTGACAATAGTTGTTGAATAAATAAAAGAATACATAAGATACACCCTGCTTCTGCTCTGAAATGTTTTTACTGTCAATTAAGATTCAGATCCAGCAATGTACATATGATCCCATGCATTTTCTCCCTCTGATCTAGACTGAGAAACATCCCCTCCCCCTGCCTTCCCAGAACAAATCTTCCTTTGATGAAAGAAAAAACCAGAAACAAAAACACTACTTCCTCCTCAAGAAAAACAGAAAACCCAAAATAGCAAGGCAGTTTATGAAAACTATCCAGTTGACACTGGTTTAGTTAGGAATAAATGCAGTTATCGTAGCTTACCAACAGAAAAGGAAGTTTACTTTGTATGGCTATTTGGGGGAGGTAACAATATTCAAGTGCTAAACAAGAAAGCTGACCAAAGTCAGTCTCAGGTCTATTTATAAGGCAAGGGAGTCAAAGGAAATGGGTAACCCAGTGGAAATTTCCTTCCTTTGTCTAGTTTTACTTCTGGTAATGTTACCATACTAATTTGCCCACACTAACTTTGGACAATTTGATTTCTAGGAAGTGAATGTGAAGGGTCCAGGGGAGCTGCAGATGGCCCCTCCGGGACCCATCTGTTTAGGGATGAAAGCTTCACGCATACCATTACATCATCTGACCTTCCTATCTGACAACATCTACAGGTTTGTTCTGTCAACAAGATATTTGTGTTTGTCCCCAGCCTTGGGCTTTGGTTCCTGATGAGTTTTATAATCATTATGCACCCTAACTGAATAGGGCTACTGTTAGCAGCTGTAAAGTCCTCTTCTGGGCAGAGCCCCAAGTCTGTGGCCTTCAGGGAGTGATTTCTATCCTTTCTGCATAATTACACTCTTCCCTGATTGATGAGCTCGCTGATCAGTCCTCCTACCCACTCCAGAGCTAAAACCTCTCTCCTCCTGCTCTATTTATTTTCCCAGGGGATCACACGAAGGGAAGAATGGTGTGGTGAGGTTGATCTTGGGCTCTCCCCAAATATATACTCATGCGCTCCTCAACCATCCCAGTATAGACTCATCATCCCTTCCAGCAGTGCCTAAAATTTGCCCACACTGGTGATAACAGTTTGAAGTATCTGAAACATGTGCCAGGAAACAGCTGTTATTTCCTGAATGGCTACAGGCCTCTCAGAGTCCCAGAGCCCACCCACACAGATCATTCTTTAGTGAAGCATGGTCCCAGAATCAGTTGCATCTGTAACCGCCTGCAGTACCTACACCTCTCCAACTTTCACCCTCCTCTGCCGAACTAGACTCACTGGGTGCACTAGGAGGCTAACCTAAAGGTTAGAGGTTTGAGTCCACTCAACGGCTTCTAAGATGAAAGGTCTGGTGATCTACTTTCAAAATAAATCATCTACTGCAAACTTCATGGAGCACAGTTCTACTCGGACACACATGAGGTTGTCATCAGTCAGTCTCGACTCGAAGGCGAGTGGTTTTTTCTATACTGAAATACACATTACAGATAGTCCCTGGGTTATAAACAAGTCCTGTTCTTAAGTCTTGAAATCAAACCTGTACTTAGTCAGAAAGTTAGGAGTGGTGCATATTTAACATCAATCAGCCAGATGTTTGCCTTAGTCTATAATATACCTTCCTAAGAAGCTCTGGTAGCGTAGTGGTTACGAATCGGGCTGCGAACCTTAAGGTCAGCGGTTCGAAACTACCAGCTGCTCCGCGGGAGAAAGATGAGGCTTTCTACTCCCGTAAAGATTTACACCCTCGGAAACCCTGTACAGGGTCGCTATGGGTCGGAACCGACTCGATGGCACATAACAACAAGAAGCTCTGGTAGCATAGTGGTTACAAATCACACTGTGAGCCACAGCAGTTTGAAACTACCAGCTGCTCTGCGGGAGAAAGATGAGGCTTACTGCTCCGGTAAAGATTTACAGCCTCGGAAACACTGTACAGGGTAGCTATGAGTCGGAACTGACTCCACGGCACATAACAACAACAATGCAAAAAAAAATTTTATAAAGACTTTCAGATACACAGCGTAGTGGTTACGAATCAGGCTACAAACTGCAAGGCCAGCAGTTCAAAACTACCAGCTGTTTTGCAGGAGAAAGATGAGGCTTTCTGCTCCCATAAAGATTTACAGCCTCAGAAACCCTGTTCAGGGTCGCTATGTGTCAGACCGACTCGATGGCACTTAACAACAACAACAAAAACACAATAATGCCATAATAATAATAATAATAATAATGTTTTGATACATATTGAGAAGTAGTGCCTTTTTGTTATTGCAAACCACTGTATATATCTCAAATTTTTAATTCAATACTTTAAGGAGCTTGGTTCATGCTTTAAGTCAGTCAAACGTTAGTGAACCAGGGACTGCCTGTAATCAACTATAAAGTGCCTGGTAGGTGTCAGACAACAAATTTGGCAAAGAAAGCAGAAATTACAATTCTAAAAAAAAATTGGTTGGGGAACAAGAGTAGTGTGCACCAATGACTGTAACTCTGAAATACTTCTTAAAAATAAGATGAATTGATGTTGCTATTAGGTGCTGTTGGGTTGGTTCTAATTGACAGCCATCCCATGCACAGCAGAGCAAACCACAGCCTGATCAGGTGCCTTGCTCACAAGTGTTACAATGTTTGAGCCCATTGTTGTAGTCACTGTGTCAATACGTCATTTGGAGCATCTTCCTCTCTTTCCCTGATCCTCTACTGGTAGTTTACAAACCAGGGACATAGCTCTCAGCACCACAGCAACATGCAACCCATCACAATACAACAAATTGATGAATGAGTGTGGATGGATTGATGAGAAGGTATGTGATAAAGAAAAGATCACAATCTTAATTACACATTCTAATTGGTAGTGGGTATTCACTGTAGAACTCTTTCAACTTATCTCTATGTTTGCAAGTTTTTATAACCAAATGTTGGAAAAGTCACCTTTTGTGCCGTAAAAAAAAAAAAAAATTGAATCCGGATTTTAATTTCACCAATTTTTCTACTTTTTTCTTCTATTCCAGGATTTGTATTCAGAATATCACATTGTCTTTAACTGTCACATGTCACAGCTCCTTGGTCTCCCTCTGGTGTATGACAATTTTTCATTCTTTCCTTTTCTTTAATGGTTATAAAAAGTGTAAGGAATACTGGCCAGGTATTTTAGAATGTTCTCAGTTTGGGTTTTCTGATATTTTTGCCCACAGTTACACTGTGATCATGGGTTTTGATGGGGGTGGGGAAGAGATGACAGAGGTAAAGTATTTAGGGTGAGGTAAAGTATTTAGGGTACATGCTATCAACATGACTCATCAAGTGTGTGATGCAGGCTCACTTGGGTAAGGTAGTATTTTTCAGTTATCTCCACTGTGAATTTACTTTTCCCCTCATCCACACTCTGTTCTTTAAAAGTAGGTCACGACTGGCTTACAAGCTTTCAAGAGGGAACCTAGATCCAGAGGGCCTGGAGGAAGGTAGAATCTCCCGTGAGTAGTATTCAATCTGACTAGGCAGAGCTGATGCAATGAAATGCAGAC
>NW_006408699.1:3877055-3877764 GCF_000296735.1 Chrysochloris asiatica
TAACCATGGCAATGAGACTATATAAGATAGAATGAATGTAAGACTGATGTTCTCCCATGTAAACTATCACATAATTCACAATAAAACATTAAAAAAAAAAGTAGGTCACAAAATCCAGTACAGGAATTATGAGGAAGTATCTAAATGAACTTTAGAATTCTTCTATGAAGATCTGTCTTTTCTCCCTGTATAGACTTATGTGTGCTTATTTTGTAACTTAGGTTACAATAATTTTGTTGCTCAAATTATTTCCGTTTTGGCCATTAGGAGTTCTGTAAGATTGGCTCCTGTGTCCTTTGACATGCCACATCATTTGTTTTTGAGCACTTTCTTATTTTCTAGCAGTGCAAGATACTCCAGCCTTGTAATTACTCATAACAACCCTAGTTCTTTTCACTGGAGAATGGTAATTAGAAACCAAGGCTGGGTGTGCTTGTGACTACGGGGAGTTACTGCTTCTAGTCCAACTAGAGGACAAATCAAGGAAATACATGTATTTATAGTCACCCATGTGTGTACATATTCTTATTGTTGTTAAGTGCTGTCGAGTCAGTTCCAACTCATAGCGAGCAACCCTGTACAGGGTTTCCGAGGCTGTAAATCTTTACAGGAGCAAAAAGCCTCATCTTTCTCCAGCAGAACAGCTGGCAGTTTTGAACTGCTAACCATGAGATTAGCAGCCCACTACGCTACCAGAGCTCTTGCTCAC
>NW_006408699.1:3886339-3887271 GCF_000296735.1 Chrysochloris asiatica
TATACACACAAATATATACATATACATATATATAGGAAGGCTTCAAAAAGTTCATTATTCCACTTTCTGAAGCTTGGTATTTATTTTATTACTTGACCTCACTTTCTAGTGGTGTACATGTTTTGTTTTATCTTCAGAACTATAATGTGTGCATTTCTGAGAATACCCCTTTGCATTTAACAAAGTCCTACCTAGACCATATTGATTAATGTTAATACAATGAACAGCAGCTGGCAATGAAATAAACACATACAAATTGGAGTGAATAATAATTTCACTACAATTAAAAGAAAAAAAAGATTCTGCAAGCTTCTTCAAAGAAACTACTATGTTATGTTAGGGAGCGCAGTGGCTTTGTAGGATAAGCACTGGACTGCTATCTACAAGGTTGGTGGTTTGAACCCACCAGCTGCTCTTGGAGAGAAAGATGAGACTTTCTGTTCCTGCAAAGATTTACAGTCTTGGCAACCCTATACAGGGGTGCTATGAGTCAGATCTTAACACAACAATTTAACATTTATTACAAGTAACATGAGTCCTGATGTGGTGCTGTAGGATAAACTGACTTCATGGCTGACAGTTCAAACTCATCAGCCTCTCCTCAGCAATGCTATACAAGGTCACTATGAATTGGAACTGACTCAATGGCACTTAACAAGAACAACACATATGTATATCTGTGAAAAGAAAATCATTAATGGGCATATGTGAAAAAAGTTATTTTTAAAATTCTTTTTAAAATAAATGTAAAAAGAATATTATTTCCTGGGTGAGATACATTATAAAGGATTCTTCAAAGACAAAATGGTGGATCTTACATGCATAATTGAACTAGGTAGAGGAAAAAAAAAGTTAAAATATGGTTGATGTATACCCTCGGGTACATTACAATCTGAGACAACACAGAAAAGGAAAAAGACAGTGGGTACCTG
>NW_006408699.1:3887830-3889780 GCF_000296735.1 Chrysochloris asiatica
ACTAGATTTGATAACACTCCAGTGACTGAGAACAGACACCTGCCTCTAGGTTTTCCAAGTTTGACATTTTTACATTGGAATTTATACCCTACCACAATAACAACAAAAAAGTGCTTTTTAAAAGATAATACTGTAATGCAAACAAACACTGGAAAACCCTACACAAGGTCGCTATGTGTCAGAATCAACTCAAGAGCACTTAACAACAACAACAAGCCTTCCATTAGGTGTTGTGGTGGTACAGTGGGCTAATACAGAGGTCAGAAAGAAGTTCAAGCCCACCACAACTCTACAGGAGAAATAGGCTTCTGTAAAGCTTTATACAAGGAACTCTGGTAGCATAGTGGTAATGAATCGGGCTGCTAATCTCACATTCAGCAGTTCAAAACTTCCAGCTGTTCTGTGGGAGAAAGATGAGGCGTTCTGCTCCCATAAGGATTTACAGCCTTGGAAACCCTGCACAGGGTCACTATGAGTCGGAATCGACTCCACAGCACATAACAACAAGTACAGCCTCAGAAATCCTATACAGCAGTTCTTACTGTGTCCTACAGGGTCATTATGAGTCAGAATCAACATGACAACAGTAAGTGCTTCATTTTATTTTAACCATCCATTACATTGAAAAGTACAGTGACAATAATTTAACCCTTAGCTTCAAATAACTTCCAATACACAACACACCACACATGTATAAACACAAAGAGAGATGGAGGACAACCTTCTACAACACAGTGGCAACACGCACCCAGGGGATGTCCTTCTCAACTCCAAGAGCTTCAGAAGAAATAGTACTTGCAGAACATTTAACTAGATAAGGCAGCAGGTGATTTATAGACATTATCTCATTTAATCCTCAACCAGCAAACTAAAATTCACACTAAATTCTGTCCAGCTTGAATTCCACTTGGAGTGGTTTCCTCTGTTTCAATAAGGTCAAAAGCTGACTAAAACATACCATTCATATGGTTGGTTTATGTTTAATAAAAAAGCTGATGAGTTATTTTAGCACCTAAGAAACATATGATGCCAACATTTTCAATCCTAATGCAGCAAGTGCTACAGTATTTAGAAAAAATAACATAACAAAGCCCACAAATTAACTTAATAACAAGTTGTATGTTTATAAAAATAACAATCATTGCAAATACAAAACAAAAAACTCAATTTTTCTGCACTATAAAGTCCTGAAATTCAGACAAAGAGCGTTTCCCACTCTCAATGAATACTAATCCAATTTGTATTCTAAAATAACTACACCATCTTCTTTCTCTCTCTAGCCCTTCTCATTCATTCTCCCTTCCCATTTAATCCTCATCACCAGTTGACCCCCACCCCACCAAAAAAGAAATTCTGCTCCTACAATTCCCTACAAAACAATACTTTTTTTCTGTAATCTATAAACGATAATAACACAAAAAAAGGTGAGGACCTATTGGTACTTTCATTTTCTACTGTCCTGAGACAGAAATTCCCCTGTACAGAGTAAAAAGTAGATATGGAAAAGGGAAGAGATAATTCACCCTACCTATCTGAAAAGCTTTCCTGATTAAAATATTTAATTTTTTAAGTATTTTTATTTGATCTGAAGGGATACTGTCAAATACACCTAGAGATGTTTGGAGTGTCGCTGCACAATCTCAGCACATTCTCTCGTACAGTGTAGAAGGAGTTGGGGATGGGGGGAAGCAGTAACGGACTGGGCATGGTTAATGTACTCCGCAGCTGCTAACCAAAAGGTTGGGAGGTTCCAGTCCTCTCAGAGGTACCTTAGAAGAAAAGGCCTAGCATCTACTTCCAAAAAGTCACAGACACTGAAAACTCTACAAAGCATAGTTCTACTTTTTCACCTTGAACTGAAATCAACTTCACAATATCAGGGTGTTTTTTTTTTTTTTAATAAAACGCAATTCAGAACAAACAGCAACATCTCTTTTTTAGACAAACCAG
>NW_006408699.1:3890156-3890838 GCF_000296735.1 Chrysochloris asiatica
TAAATGTTTTTTTTTTCCAAATATGTTTTTAAGAAGAAATCCTAGTGGTGGAATTTAGCGGTGCAGAGGAAGGGAATGCCTGAGCTTTTTTTTTTTTTAAATAAATGAAAGATGTCTTGTGTTTTTTCCAAGAGATTATAAAAGTAATAAACAATATGGTTTAAAAAAAAATCATGTAAAACTAATTTCTTTAAATAGGGAAAATCACTCAATACCACTACCAAAAGATGCTACAGACTTTTTCTTCTGAACATATTCACACGACCACAACAAGCTTAGAAACTAGCATACAGTAAACCCTTGAATGTGCAGAACACATAGTTTAAAAAGCAAGAATATGGTCATACCATCCATACTGTTCTGTAGCTTTCTTTATTTCAACTTTATAGTAGAATGAAGACATCTTTCCAAGGCCCATCACTGAGGACTCCTCTCCTCCTTGACTCAGCAGCCTAGTATTCCACTGTGATCAGCTTTTCATCAACACTCTTTTTGAGGAGAATATGTGTTTTCCCCATTTTATTGCTATTGAACAATACTGCAATAAATATCCATGTAATCCTGGTGTGGCGCTAAGGGCTAATGTGTCAGACTGCAAAGTCGTTTGAACTGCAAGGTCAGTGGTTCAAGCTCACCAGCTGCTCCTTGGAAACCCTATACAGGGTCGCTAAGGGTCGGAATC
>NW_006408699.1:3891113-3893428 GCF_000296735.1 Chrysochloris asiatica
TCGGAACCAACTTAACAGCACTTAACAACAATAACAACAATTAATAATACTGGTATTATTCTGTTTTTTTTCAAATCATCAGAAAAAAAAGTCATATTCACATTTATTGAGCCCCAACCCAGTGGCTGCTCCTCAGAGACCCTATACAGGGTGATGGCTATGAGTTGGAAGGGACTCCACAGTGTTTAAGAAAAGCAGCAGGGCTGGGAAACAAAGCCCAGAGATGTTAAGTGACTTGCCCAAGGTTATACAACTTGTCAAAGGTACTGCTAGAATTTGAACCCAGCCACCAGTCTCCAGTAGTAGCCCACACTACAGTTCTTAGATTTCTCCTAAAGGGCAAAATCATAGTTTCTCTCACTCTTAAAGGAACTCAAACACCTCTTTTCCCAGCAAAACCTGTTGAAAATTCTGATTTCAAAACACAATACCTCAGTTTCTACTATGCAAGAGACTTTGAAGCAGAAGACTCAGTTAAGCCATGCTCAGTCTTCACTAACCCACAGAAACTGTGAGACCCCAAGTGACAGAGAACTGAGCCAAAAGATTTTCTTGGCTGTAGACTGCTGGACTGTGGTGGCTGATGTTAAATGACACTGAGTCCATTTTAGCTCATAGTGATCCCACCCCATATGACAGAGGAGAACTTCCAATTGAATGTTCTAGGTTGTCATATTTACAGGAGCCGATCGCCAGGTCTTTCTCCTGTGGGTTTGAATTGCCAACCTTTTAGTTGATAGCCTAACACCTAACCATTGTGAATGTGTCCCCCAAGGATCCTAGACTTGGGTTAAATCAAAAACCAAACCCACTGCCGCTGAGTCAATTGTGACTCATAGTGTTAAAAGTTTGACTTCAGCTGCTTAGAAAGACGACTTAACCTGTCCTTGGCTGAGAACTACCAAAACATCTGCTGTGTTGTTAAGTGCCCTCGAGTTTGGTTCCAACTCACAGCGACCCTGTACAGGGTTTCAAGGAGCAGCAGATGGATTTGAACCACTAACTTTGTGGTTAACCATCCAGTGGTTATCCTACAGCACCATATCAGGACTCCAACATCTACATCTTTTCCTTCAAATGATGCTGTAAAGGAACAGCCGCTCCTTCAAAAATACTTGGGTACTTTCCCTGTGCCGTGCACTCTGATTACAAAGAGGCTATCCTAGCCCCAAGTGTCTAGTGAGAGAGGAACGTCAACACAGAAAGTCCACACAACAACAGAGCTCAGAAGCACGAGGCGCCAGTGAAGGTTACGGTTACATGGCACGGTATGCCACATAGAGCCAGTAATTTAAAATAGAAAAGAGCAACTAACTACACAGCAGTTGGGAAAGGGCATGGAATCATATTAAATAAGAAAGCTTATAGTTTCAGATACACTTTTTAAAGGAATATGCAAAACCTGGGAGAGAATAAAAGTAATAATGGTTGTTACATAAAATAATATTCTCTTTTCTCCCATTCCAAACATTACAGTATGCTGTTTAACATTTATCATTCTTAAAATATTTTAATTGCGAGGAGAGCACAGATGGAAGAGTGATTAATTCTGACTGAAATACTGTATGTATTTCAGCCCGGCATAAACGGTGTTACTGTCAGAACCGGAGCTAATCTAGCATTCTGCGGAACACCACTGCAGCACAGCTGTCGGTAAATGCCATCGAGTCGATTCCGACCCACAGCAACCCCGTATAGGGTTTCCAAGGAGCAGCTGGTGAGCTTGAACTTCCGACCTTGCAGTTCAAACGACTTTGTAGTCTGAAGCATTAGCCCACAGCGGCAAACCAGTGCAGTAACACAAGTTATGTGAGTGCTCTGCCACTTGATTTCTGGCTCACCTGATAATGTACAGCCTTAGTCATTTTTTTAGACAGCATTTTCATTTTTTAAATGAAATACATGCATATGTCCCACTAGTATAAAGAGATCTTAAGTAAAGAAGCAAAATTGTCTTCTATCCCAGAACCCGGTATCTCTCCAAAAGGCAATCCCCATCATCATTTTCTTATATATTCTAAGCATATATAGTGCAAAAGTCAGTTGTTTAACATAAACAGACAGATGCATTGTTGTTGTTCTTAAGTACTCACTAGTCCATTCCGACTCATAGTGACCCAGATTCACTAGCTGCTCCTTGGAAACCCTATATGGGGTTTCCAAGGAGCAGGTAGTGAATTTGAACTGTGGACCTTAAGGTTCAAACCAACCTTGTGATCCACTGCATATCCTACAGTGCAACACCTGGGCCCCAAACACACATACACACACACACACACACACACACACTACATATATATATATACATATATATA
>NW_006408699.1:3893713-3895066 GCF_000296735.1 Chrysochloris asiatica
GATATTGCTATTGAAGATATTTACAAAATTACTTCTGCTTAAATTTTGATTTCCCACCTCATTAAATTCCATCTCTTTTGTATCTGAACTGAAAATTTACATTCAAGTATCTTTAACATTATCTGTAACCGTACAATTTAATCCCTAAACTAACCACCTCTGAACTCCAGCTCTGACTTTGTACTCTAGAGCTTCACAAACCTGTGGCCAACATCTAACTGCCTGCTAACCTCTACACGGATTCCCATTGGTACCTCAATGCCACATGCCCTACACTCATATACCTGTTATTATTGTTAAGTGCCATCAAGTCAGTTCTAACTCATAGTGACCCAGTATAGGGTTTCTGAGGAGCAGCTGGTGGGTTTGAACTGCTGACCTTGTGGTTAGCCGTCTAGTGCTTATCCTACAGCACCACACAAACCTATCCTTGTTGCTTGTTTTTGTTAAATCCATAGGTTCCAACTCATACTGACCCTGTATAGGGTTTCTGAAAAGTACCTGGTAGGTTTGAACCACTATCCTTATGGTTAGCAGTCCAGTGCTTAACTTGTAGTGCTACAATAGGACTCCTCATCTACTTAGAGTGAAGGGGAAAACAAGTAAAACCTAAGTTTATTCCTGCATTCCTTTTTTATCTACCATCACCCTTCACAGTTACACAGGCTGAAATCTTGACCAATAGCCTAGACTCTTCCTTCTTCTCCCCTCCTCTACCTCATGAACCAATCACTACTGATTTTACCTATTTTTCTATCGCTCCCAGTCCTGTCCCAATCTCAAGACATCATCTCCTTTCTCAACCACTTGTCTTCTAACCCATTCTCCAGCCCTCCAGACCTACCCTAAATCTACCTGGCACACAGAGCAACCTTCTGAAGCACAAATATAACCATGTCCTGTCCCTATTTTAACCCCTCAGTGATTTCTCAGTATCTATGGAATCAAGTCTTCAACAAGGTCCACTAGTAAACCTACACATATCAAGTTCTTAAGGTTCTTTTTCTAGTACTTCCTGCTTGCTAAGAAGGATACCAGTTAACCATTCATTTGTCAGTTTGTTGTACTGTGGTGTCTTGTGTGTTGCTGTGATGCTGGAAGCTATGCCAGTGGTATTTCAAATACCAGCAGAGTCACCCATGGTGGACTGGTTTCAGTGGAGCTTCCAAACTAAGATAGACTAAGAAGAAGACAAACCATTTCTAAAAGGTTAAAGACTGAAAACCTTATGAACAGCAGTGGAACATTATCAGATATATAGTGTTGCAAGATGAGCCCCTCAGGTTAGAAGTCACTCAAAATACAACTGGGGCAGAGCTGCCTACTCAAAGTCAAGTTGACCATGACATGGAT
>NW_006408699.1:3896096-3897596 GCF_000296735.1 Chrysochloris asiatica
ATCAGCCAAAACAAGGCCAGGGGCCAACTCTGGGAAGACCATCTATTGCTTATATGCAAGTTCAGGCTGTAGCTAAAGAAAACTAAAACAATTCCACAAGAGCCAAAATATGACCTTGAGACCATTTCAGGAATAGATTTAATGAATTAAACACCAGTGATCGGAGCCCAGAGGACCATCTACAAAGAAAGCAAAACATCATTAAATAGACAGGAAAGAGAAAAGACCAAAGTAGGTGTCAGAAAAGACTCTGAAATTTGTTCTTAAACATTTCAAGTGATTAAGTGAAACAGTAAAAGAGTTGAACAGATAATCTCAAAGGTCAGCTCAGGAAATTGAAGTATAACAACCCAGAGCTAGAGAACGAAAAGGTAAGAACATGCTGCTCAGCATTTCTCAAGGAAAAAAAGAACTAAAAAAAAAAAAAATACTCAAGCCTCAGGTTGCACAGAAGGATTCTGTGGTGTGGTGCCCACTTCTAGGAAACCCTATACAGGATTGCTCTGAGTCAGAACTGATTTGAAGGCACTATTAATAATATAGGCAAAATACTGAATGATGCAAGAAGCATCCTAAGAAGATGGGCGGAATACAGAGACCCTGTACCAAAAATAAATGATTGATGTTTAACCATTTCAAGAGGTAGCATACGATCAAGAAGTGATGATACTGAAGGAAGAAGCCCAAGCTGTACTGAAGGCGTTGACAAAAACAAGCCTATAGTCAAGTTCGTGCTGCGGTCCCGTGGATCTGTGTCTTGCTTCAACAGTGTATCCGGGGACTCCCCCACCTCCAGCCTTGGACCACTTCTAACAACTTCTTTCAGACACAGTCTCTTCTCTGGGACCATCTTCTTGACCATTCCCTTTTACCAGGACCGGCTAAACACCATTTTTTGTATGTGTGGTTAGCTCCAAGTCTTCAACCAACCATGAGCTCTCAGATCCACAAGAATTATTCCGCTGAAGTGGAGGCTGGCGTCAACCATCTGGGTAATCTGCATCTGCGGGCCTCTTACACCTGCCTCTCTCTGGGCTGCTTTTTTTTTTAATGTTTTATTGTGAATTGTGTGATAGTCTACATGGGAGAACATCAGCTTTACACTCATTCCATCATCCATCATTTCATTGGCATAGTTACCCTCCCGTCTATGCATCCTCACGCAACCAAGGGGTGTACCCTGTAAGCCTGCACCCCCACCCCCCACCACAGTTCTCATCCCCTTTCCACCTCCTGATCCCGAGTACCCAGCCCCACCATCTCTTGACGTCATCTTCCCTGCCTGCATCTCAGGCCTCACGGCCCCTCTGGGTAGGATTCCGCTCTTCACTCTTCTCCATCGATGGTCCCAGGGTCCTCCACTCCTAGACTAATAAGCCATCACTCCCCTCTTTGCTACAAAATGTCCATCTTTAGATTTCCAATCCTCACAATCAGTCCTAATAACAATTATTCACCAATGCATCACAAGAGACCCATCTATATTTCGTTTCATCAGCC
>NW_006408699.1:3898642-3904484 GCF_000296735.1 Chrysochloris asiatica
AATTTTAGACAAGTACTTGGCCAGCTGATTGGAAGAGATCCCTATTTGTACCTATTCTAAAGAAAAATGATCCAACAGACTAGGAAGAATTATTGAACGATATCATTAATATCACATGCAATACAATTTTACCAATGATAATTCAAAAAGGATTACAGCAATACATCAACTGGAAGCTCAAGCCAAATTCAGAAGAGGATATGGAAAAAGGGTATCATTGTAGATGTCAGATTGATCTTGGCTAAAAGCAGAGAATACCAGAAAGATGTTTACTTGTGTTTTATTGACTATGAAAAGGCTTTTTGACAAACTACGGGTAACACTGTGAAAAACGGGTATTCTAGAACACTTAATTGAGCTCATGAAGAACCTGTACGTAAACCAAGAGGCCACTGTTCAAACAGAACAAAGGAACTCTAGATGGTTTAAAATCAGGAAACACATGTGTCAGGGTTGTAGGGTTGTATCCTCTCACCATACTTATTTACTCTCTGAGCAAATAATCAGAGAAATTGGATTTTATGAAGAATGTGGCATCAGAATTGGGAGGAAACCTCATTAACAGACTGTGTTATGCAGATGACACAACTTTACTTGCTGTAAATGAAGAGGACTTAAAGTACTAGTAACAAACATCAAAGACCAAGTACTTCTTGGTCTGTGTACAGGTTCCTCATGATCATAATTAAATGTTCTGGCATATCTACCTTAATTTAATGAAAACATGGAATGCACCTCAATTTAAAGAAAACAAAAATCCTCACCAATAGATCAATAAACAACATCGCGATAAATGGAAAGACTGAAGTTGTCAAAGACGCAGATCTGCTGCAAACGATCTCTTTAAAGTGTTCAAGAGCAAAGGTGTCAGTAAAAGGATTAGGGTGCGCCTGATCCATGCCATGGTATTTTCAACAGCCTCATATACAAAGAGCTCTGGTAGTGTAGTGGTTATGAATCGGGTGTGAACCACAAGGTCAGTAGTTCAAAACTACCAGTTGTTCCGCGGGAGAAAGATGAGACTTTCTGCTCCCGTAAAGATTTACAGCCTCGGAAACCCTGTTCAGGGTTGCTATGAGTCGGAACCGACTCCACGGCATACAACCACCAACCACCACCACCATATACATGTGAAAGTTGGACAATGAAACAAGGAAGACTGTAGAAGAATCGAAGCATTTGAATTCTGATGTTGATGAAGAATATTTGACTGCCAGAAAAACAAACAAATCTTTCTTGTAAGAAGTACCACCAGAATGCTCCTTAAAAGTCAGTATGGGAAGACTTTGCTGTCAGGAGGGGCCCATCCCTGGAGAAGGATATTATGCTTGGTAGAGTTTGAGGGTCAGTGAAAAAGAGGAAAAAACCAACAAGATAGACCAATAGAGTAGCAACAACAATGGGTTCAAACCAAAGGCCTCCACACAGCAGCAGACTGCATTAACCACTTACAGCACCTAGAAATAGTTGTTTCCGACTCACAGCAACCCTGTCTAGGGTTTCTGAGGAGCAGCTGATAGGTCTGAACTGCCAACATTACAGTTAGTAGTTCAGTGCTTACCCTACAATGCCATACCAGGACTCTACCTACAGACAATAATTCTAAACATCTAGTTGTTAATCCCCTTCCTTTGGCTACAACTCATCATACCTTACCTTGCTAATGCTTGCTTACTCATCCTTCAAGAGATGGCTTAAACATTTCCTCCTCACAGAAGAATCTCCCAAGCCTCTGGGCAGAGGAAATGCTCTTGCCTTGAGAGTCTAAACACTTGCTTTGTGAGTATGTCGGCCTTGCCCATTCGATTTTAAGTTCCTCCAGGACAGATACTACAACTTCTACATCTCTGTAACTGCCATAGTTTAGGACAAAGCCTGGCCTGGCACATTAAAGATATTCAACATCCAATGAATCAAACTGAGTTAAGTATGAAGGAAACTTTTGAAAATCTACTATCCACCAATTCCTATTTTACATGTACTGTACAATATTATTTTATCTTACCCTCTCTGAGTAAAATGAGCCCAGATTAAAGATGGAAAAGCTGAGGCCCTAAAGTTAAGAAATGTGTTCAAGGAGAGATGAAATTTAAAACTAAGTCTGCTTTCCTCCCGAATGGCTGATCTTTCCATTATGCTATACATCTTTCAATGGTCACAGTTAGTGAGGTGGTCAAACATGGAGTTCATAAGACATCTTCATAATTATTATGGATAATATAAAGACTTTGTAGTGTCTCCCAAAAAAAATCAAGAAAAAGCAATCTAGAACGTAAGCTTAAAATGGCAGAAAACTAAAAAGATACTATAACCGTGAAATCATGTCGATGGTATCTACATATATACATTTGTTGTTGTTGTTGTCAGGTGACATCGAGGCGTGTCTAACTCATTGTGACCTTATGTACAACAGAGCGAAACACTGCCCGGTCCTGCGCCATCCTCACAATCACTGTTACACAGTAAGCATACCTCAAGTCTTTCAAGTACCACTCAAAATAAAGAGGACAAGCAGCCTTAAACAGCTGCAATATCCCCGCTTAATTTTAATTAATTACACGGAATTTTTTACTCCACCAGCTCTTTTTCCTTAACACTGTCAGGAAGTTATGTCCCAAGTTTCTCTACTACTCCTGCACTCTATGGCATCTACAGCCCCAAAACCACACCATGAGGTGGACTTTGGACTGGCACCCCTAATGGATTTAAAAGTTGAATGGATCTGGGCACAAACATCCAGGAAACATGTATGGTTCCCTGCTGGGAGACTTGCCACTGGGCAAGGGTTGAGATCAAAAGGGCTGCCCAACCAGAGCAGACACTGGGAGGATCCTGTTAGCCTGAAGAAAACCAGAGTGAGATGTGTAAGTACATTTTTAAGAATATCTGCTTTAAAGTACCTAAATGAATTAAATTAAGACAATGTAAGAACACTTAGCTCACAGCCTGGCACAGAGTCAGGGCTCCACTGACATGTGTTAAATGACTGAACAATCCAACCAGAAAGACGCAAACTTCCTACTGCCCTTTCCCATCAGGACAGGAACTATGAAGAGGAGACTGGGAGAACTCTGTACCTGAGATAGAAGGGAGATGGTATTCAGCAAAGGGGAGAAGTCATTATTCGTTCCCTCCCACACGTCAGAAAAATTAACTGATAAACAGCAAGCAGTTAATGAACCCAAACCTGTTCACAAAAGACTAAGCAATAAAGATAATCTCAAGGGTAACTGCTGCTGGTGGTATGACCCTTGGGATGATTTTTGCTGCTTAGTGTGCCATCAAGTTGGTTCTGACTGATAGTGACCCTATATAGCGTTTCCAAGGCTGTAAATCTTTACAGGAGCAGAAAGCCTCATGTTTCTCCTGCGGAGCAGTTGGTAGATTCAAACTGCTGACCCTGAGGTTAGCAGCCTAGTATATGACGCGCTATGCTATCAAGGTTCTTTCGAGGGTAACTAGACACAAACAAAAATATGTCTAGGACAAAAACCCAAACCAGAAGAATCTCTACCACTATCAACCACAACCAAACAAGAATGCAGGCCAAATCTGTAGGAAACAGAGAATACGGTTGTAAAGAAGCACATGCATCAGCCCTAAACATACTATCTAGCAGAATAAGTGAGTACTGAATGTGTTGGGGTCAATACTGGCTCAATGGTAAAATTTCTGTCTTGTATGCAAGAGGTTTGAGTCCCAGTCAATGGATCGTACATGGAGCCATTCTCCATCTGTCGGTGGAGGCTTATGTGCTGCTATCATGCTGAACAGGTTTCAGCAGAACTTACAGATTCGACTACGACACACTAGGAAGAAAGGTCTGGCAATCTACTTCCACCTATCAGCCAGTGAAAACCCTACGGACCACAACGGTCTGTCCATCCACAACCAATCAAGGGACTGTCACAGACATGATTCTCAGCAGATTCCTGGCAACTTACAACAACAACAATGTATGCGGAATGAGGATACAGTCCCAGTCTCACCCTTCCTTTTAAGATTAAGAGAATGTGTCTCTCTCAAGGTCTAGATGTTTTTCCCAAACAACCTTCAAAAGTGTCTGCATTCCAAATTCACAGAAGATTGACTGGGTAACTCCCCCAGGGTTACACTGCTCAAAGAGACTGAGTTGGGACCTGAACCGTCTATCTGGCTTCAAAGCCTCCACTCACTGACAAGGAGAGAGAAGGAGAGATGGACCTAGGCTGGGGTCATGACTAATCTCAAGGAAATGGCCTAATAACCGGCTGATCCAGTTTAAAGCCCAGATTTCAAAGAGTTCTTCTTTTTGACTTTTTCTTCTGTGCCATTCCAAGGCCAGTCTGAGGCAAACCAAGAACTCCTCTCTCTGCCAGGACTGCTTTTTGAGCCAAAAAAACCTACTCAGAATCAAATTTCACTGAAAATCACCCAACAAAAGTCCATTTAAAAGGCAAAAGCAAAACTAATTTTGAGGGCTTGCTGTTTTTTAATGTTAATACAAATAATTAAAACATATCCATGTCAGAATTACATATGAATGTACATGTTGTTAAGTGTTGTCCAGTTGGGTTCAATTCATAGAGACCCTGTATAGGGTTTCTGAAGAGCAGATGATGGGTTTGAACCACTGACCTTACAGTTACGGTGTGTACAGTGCCAAACCAGGACTCCATGAATGCATGTGCCTAGAAACAAGTAATTTTCTTACATTTGGTTTTCACTCAAGTAAATTGTTTTTGGCAAAAATGAACAGGATTTTTTGTTGTTGTTCAGTTTGTTGCTGTTGTTTAAATGCTGTCGAGTCAGTTCTACCTCATAGTGACCCTGTATAGGAGTTTCCAAGGAGCAGCTGATGGGTCTGAGTTGCCAGCCTGTGGTTACAGCATTCCTGTGGTTGTTCTGCATCACACCAGGATTCTGACTCATAGCGTGTTGTTGTTGTTGTTGTTTTAAGTGCCACTGAGTCTATTTCAATCCATAGCAACCCTGTATAGGGTTTCTCAGGAGCAGCTGGTGAGCTTGAACCACTGACCTTGCAGTTCAAATGACTTTGTACTCTGACACATTAGCCTACAGCGCCATACCAGGACTCCGACTCATAGTTTAAGAGGTTATAAATCCAAATCCAGGGCACTGACTCTCTGTGGTTTTGGAAACAGGTCTTTATCACTTTTCAGCTCTGTTTCTTGGCAATCTTCAAGTGGGGTGGCATCTATATTCCTCCATCCATGTCTCCCAAGATTATATGGGAGGCACGGATGGAGGAATATAGATACCTTATTCTTAAGCCAATGTTTCTCAAAAGCAGAAGCCTGTGTGTATCCAGGACCTCTGACTCCAGCCAGGAGTCAGAGACTGTCCAACCCACCCAGACCTACTCAAACACTACCTGGGGCAGAGCCTGGGACTGTGTTCTGAGTGAGCTGTTGCTGCAGCTGTTAGTTGTGCCTTCAGCTGAACTGTGCCCTACTCCAAGTAAAACTATGCAAAATGTAAAGGAACACTGTCTTATTCTGATCTATCCTCATGATCAACTGTGGATCATGTCACTGCGATCCAAAAGTATTTCGCTGGCTAACCAGGTTCTTAGTCCTCAGTCTGGAATCTTCACTGAAGCCTACTCAGCATCAAAGCATGCAAGTCACAACTAGGGTTATTCCTCGGCACATTACCACTAAGGATTATATTTTCTCCTCTGAGCAACAAAGTTTTAACTCCCATGATATTCAAATTTCTGGGCTCCATGATATTTAAGGCAACGCATCAGACTGCAAAGTCATTTGAATTGCAAGGTTGATGGTTCTAGCTCACCAGCTGCTCCTTGGAAACCCTATACAGGGTCACTATGGGTCGGAAT
>NW_006408699.1:3906159-3921390 GCF_000296735.1 Chrysochloris asiatica
GTTCAAACTGACAACCTTTAGATTAATAACAAAACTCTTAACAAAGTACGCCCGCAGGAACTGCTGGGGAGTTGTTGTTGTTGTTAGGTACCATCAAGTTGGTTCTGACTCATAGCGACCCTCTGCACAACAGAACCAAACACTGCCTAATCCTACACCATCCTCACAATTGTTGTTACGCTTGAGACCACTATTGCTGTTACTGTGTCAGTTCATCTCATTGAGGGTCTCATGTGGTCCAAGCCCTGCCCCTAGCCTTCTGAGGGGGTTTTAATTACTGATCTATCCTCAGCATCCACACCCTGCTGTTACTGTTGAGCCTGGAAACTCCTCCTGGCACTCTCCATTCCATCAGCTGCCAAACATTCCTCTAGGTTCTAGGACACAGAACACAGAAGACACTTCCAGGTCATCACAGAAAGCAGCTGCCAAGTGTACCCTTCAGGTTCTCTTCTAAAGTTACGGTGCCATGGGACAATCAGCCCGGATACAAACCTTGCACTGACCAAGTCACTTGGAGTCTGTTTCCTTATTTGCAAAATGAGAACCGACGGCAGCACCTGATTGAAAGGGTTCTGTGGAGATTATAGGAGCCAATGCGTCTCAGTGTACAATAGTACATTGTGCTCTTCCACTCAGCTCAAGCCTCAAACATCATCTCTTACCCAACCAACTTCAAAAGTGGTCCATCTGCACGCCACAACTGCCAAAGTTTGTGTCACCCACACAGGTTGAATTACATCATCTCCCTGCTGGAAAACGTCTACATTTCTCAGCCTGACATACAAGACCCTTCCCAACCCAGTGCCCTCCTGTCTACCACTGTACCCAAATGCCAAGCAGTGTCTGTTCCAGAAACAACACCCCAGATGTGCCATATATTTTCATGCTGCCCAGATTCTGCTCACTATGTCCCTTCTAAAAAGACCCTCACCCCCTTTTTCCGTCTGGCAAATCCTATGCGTCCCCCTCAGGGAAGGCTTCCTTAGACACCAACTCGTCCTCCCTCCCCACAATCTCACTGCACATGTGTTTCCCTGGCACCCATGTGTATAGGTACATTTGTCTCCTCAGCTTGAGGGATGGCTTAAGAGACACAGATCAAAAAACTAAATCCACTGCCATCGAGTTAAGTCCAACTCATAAAGACCCTATATGGGATATCTGAGACTGTAAATCTATATGGGTGCAGATAGCGTCATTTTTCTCCCACAGAGCAGTTGGTGGGCTTGAACCGCCGACACAGAAGTGGGCCTCAAAGGAAAGCTGCAATGGCAGTCCTCAAGAAATATTTGCTGATGTTAACTTGGGTGATATTGTTGTTAAGTGCTATGGAGTCAGTTCTGACTCATAGCAACTGTGAACAGGGTTTCAAGGAGTATCTGATAGGTTTGAACAGTTGACCTTGGGGTTAGCAACTCAATGCTTACCCTATAGTGACACACCAGGATTCCTGTTAGGTGATAAGGAAGGCAACCTAACAGAGGGAGGCTGACCGAGGAAAGATGAAGGTAGCAGAAGACAGGGGGAGGAGTGCAAGCCTTAAAGTGAATTTACAGAGGTAAATACTGCTACTGATCGTCCATGGAGGGGAGTACAGTCATTGCAATGAAGCAATGTGTATGACTTATTGAATATAAAACTAATGATCTGCTTTGTAAACCTTCATTCAATTCACAATAAAAAGCTTTTTTAAACAAAGAACTTAAAACATACATGTTATACATGAATATTCATAACAACATTATTCATAATAGACACAAAATGTAAACAACTCAAATGATGAATGAAAAATTAAAATGTAATATATATGTGTGCTAGAATATTATCCAGCCATAAAAAAGAATGACGTGCAGAATGCGGGACCTTATCCAGAGAAGCAGCGACATCAGAGATGGAGGCAGAGATAGGGTACATGGAGAGAGAGGGCGCAGCTGAGGCCTCTAGAAAGAGAAGAACTGAGATCTGGCAGCCAGGAGGCAGACTTGCAGAATACGCCCTTTGCTGGTGTACATTATTATATATGCCTGAGTGTTCAAAAACAAAAAAAGAGCTAAAGTGAATAGAGAGAAATACTGTTAACTAATGGTACATGGAGGGGATTATAATCATTGTAATGAAACAAGATGTATGATTTGTTGAATGTAAAACGGATGATCTGCCCTGTAAACTTTCACTCAACTCAAAATAAAATCTTTAAAGAAAAAAAAAAAAAAAGAATGAAGTACTAATACATATTACAGCATGAAAACATCAGATATCAAAAGGCAAATACTGTGATGATTTCACTTACACAAATAATCTAGAATAAGCAAATGCAAACTCACAGACCCAGAAAGACGATTATAGGTTAGTTACTAGGGGCTGGGAATAGAACGCTGGTGGTGCAGCTGCTAAGGTAACTGGGAAGGTTGGTGGTTAGAACACAACCAGCAGCTCCTCAGGAGAAAGGCTTGGTCATCTGCTTCCATGAAGATTACAGTCTAGAACACCTTATGGGGCATTTGTACTGGTGGCACTATGGGTAAGGCACTGGGTTTATAACCATAGTTCATTGGTTCCAACCCACCAATCACTGCACGGGAGAAAGATGAGACTGTCTGCTCCCATAAAGATTAACGGTCTGAAAAGCCCTGTATAATACAGTCAGAATCAACTCTATAGACAGCAGGTCAGAGTTTCTATTAAGAAACCTTGGTGGCACTGTGGCTTGACTGCTAACTGAAAAAGAGGAGGCCTAAGCCCTGGTGTAGAGTCCTGGTGTGGTGCTGTGGGCTAATGTGTCATACAGCAAAGTCATTTCAACTGCAAGGTCAGTGGTTCAAGCTCACCAGCTGCTCCTCGGAAACCCTATACAGGGTCGCTATGGGTCGAAATCGACTCAACAGCAATTAACAACAACAACAATAAACCCTGGTGTAGTGCTGTGGGTTACTGTGCTAGACTGCAAAGTCATTTGACCCACAAGGCCGGCCACTCAAGCTCACTAACCACTCCTTGGAAACCCTATACAGGTTTGCTATGGGTTGGAACGGACTCGACGGCACTTAACAACAACAAACCCAGCGGCCATTCTGAGAGAGAGAAATGTCATAATCTGCTGCATAAAGATTATAGTATTGGCTATTGAGAAGCCTGTAGGACTACCACTACTACTCTGTCCTACAGGGTTGCTCGAGTCAGAGCCGACGCCACGGCAGTGAGCCTGGAGTTTCTATTTGGGGTGATGAAAGCGTTTCAGAAATAGTGGTGATGGTTTCACAAAACTGCAAATGTTATTAACGCCACTGAATCATATACTTAAAAAAAGTTAAAATGGCAAATTCTATGCTAGCTACAAACTCAATAAGTTGATGGAAAAATGAAATTGAAAGACAATGGAATTTTCCCATGAACCTTTTGAAGTCCCCTCGTATATTTTACCATAATAAAAAGATTTTTAAGAAAACATCTGTTGGAAAAATTAATGCAAAAACTCTACTATCCTTTGATAAATGAAAATTTTCTAATTTTTAAACAGAACATTTTCATGGTAGCTTTCTACCTCTATAAATTCATTTTTGTGATCGTGTGCCATGGAGTCAATTTCAACTGATAGCAAGCCTGTATGGGGTTTCTGAGGAGTGGCTGGTAGATTTGAATCGCTGACCTTGAGTTGCCTGTCCAGTGCTTACCCTACAATTCCATACCAAGACTCCCTATCAATTCATAAGGAAATTGTATTTATCGTGCTGCTTTTAAGACTGCTCTTAATGAAAATGGTAAAAAAGCTGTGTGGAAGTGAAATGTCTTTATTAACTCTAGCCACTTACTGCTAATGTCACCTGAATTTAGAGATCAGCTAAAGAACAGATTTGTAGCATTAGACACTAATGACCGAAGACCAGAAAAGTTGTGGGAGGGCATCAAGAACACCATACAGAAGGAAAGCAAAAGGTCATTAAAACACAGAAAATAAAAAACCAAAATGGATGTCAAAAGAGACTCTGAAACTTGCTCTCCAGCACAGAGATGCTAAAGCAAATGAAAGAAATGAGGACTTCAAAAAACTGAACAGAAAATTTCAGAGGGCAACTAGAGAAAACAAAGTATTATTCTGAAATGTACTGAATGTATTGTACAAAGACCTGGAGTCAGAAAACCAAAAGGAAAGAACACACTCAGAATTTCTCAGGCTGAAAATGTTGAAGAAAAAAATTCAAACCTGAAGAAATGATGCAGCAAGCATCAAAAGACGATGCTCAACCATTTCAAGAAGTCACCAATGATCAAGAGCAGATGGCACTGACAGAAGAAGTCCACATTGCAATGAAGGCAGTGACAAAAAAACAAACCTCCAGGAATTGATGGAATACAAATTAAAATCTTTCAACAAAATTTAGAAGTTAGCTACCTGGCTAACCGACTGAAAGAGATCCATATTTGTATTCATTCCACAGAGAGGTGAAATCGTTGAACAATATCATTAATATCACATGCAAGTAAAATTTTGCTGAAGATAATTCAAAAATGGCTGCACCAGTACATCGACAGGGAACTGCCAGAAATTCAAGCTGGATTCAAAAGAGGACATGGAATGAGGGCTATCATTGCTGATTCTGATGGATCTTGGCTGAAAGTAGAGCACACCAGAAAAATGTTTGTTTGTGATATATTGCTTATGCAAAGGCTTTTGATTGTATGAATCATGATAAACTATGGATAACACTGCAAAGGATGGGTATTCCAGAACACTTCCTTGCGCTCATTAGGAATCTGTACAAAGAGACATTTGTTTGAACAGAACAAGGAGACAATAAACGGTTAAAAATCAGGAAAGAAGTGTGCTAGGGACATATACTTCCACCAAACTTATTCAACTGGTATGCTGAGCAAATAATCTGAGAAACTGGTTTATATGAAGAACGTGGCATCAGAATTGGAGGAAAACTCATTAACAACCTGTGATATGCGGAAGACACAGTCTTGCTTGCTAGAACAGAAGAGGACTTAAAATACTGATGAAGGTCAAAGACTACACAGCACCTCAACGTGAAGAAAACAAAAATCTTCATAATTTGAGTAATAAATAACGTCATGATAGATAAATGGAGAATAGATTAAAGTCAAAAGCTTCATTTTGCTTGTATCCAGAATCAACACTCATAGAAGGAGCAGTCAGGAAATCAACCAACAGACTGTTGTTGTTATGTGCCATTGAATCAATTCTGACTCATAGCAACCCAGTATAGAGTTTCTGAAGAGTGGCTGGTGAATTTGAACTGCTGACCTTGCAGTTCAAACCAACCTTGCAGTCCAGTGCATTATCCCACAGCGCCATACCAATCGACATTTAGGCAAATTTGCTGCACAAGACTTCTTTGAGATGTTCAAGTGCAAAAATATCAGTGTGAAGCCTAACGTGTGCCTGACAAAACCCATGGCATACTCATTAACCTCATATGCATATGAAAGTTGGACAATTTAATAAGGAAGACCACAGAAGAACTACATTTAAGTTATGGTGTTGGAAAAGAACATTGAAAGTACCATGTATTGCCAGAAGAACAAACAAATCACAAGTAGAGCCAGAATGTGCCTAATAAGCCAGGCCGGTGAAACTTCACCTCTCATACTTGAGACACATTAACAGGAGAAGGACATCATACTTAGTAAAGTGGAAGTGAAAAAGAGGAAGACCTCCAATGAGATGGTTTGGCATAGTGACAGCAACAATGGACTTAAGAGTAACAACTATGAGGATGGCGCAGGACCGGGCATTGTTTTGTTCTGTTGTGCACAGAGTCACTAGGAATCGGAGAGAACTCAATGGCACCTAACAACAACAGCCATTTAATCACTGTCCCCCTAGAAATAGTATCTATCACTTTTTTCCATGAGTATTGTTAAATGCATTGAGTTGGTTCTGACTCATAGCGACCCTGAATAGGGTTTCTGAGGAGTACAGGTTGAGTTAGAACTGCTGACCTTGTGGTTAGCTGTCCTGTGCGTATACTACAGCATCACACCAAGAGAGATTTTCCCTGAATAAAAATGGATACTTCATTGTCTTTTTTCCATTTGCCTTTACTTTTTTTAAGTGGAGTTACTGAACACTTTACGGGGTCCCATAATCAGAGTCCTTAGGGGCTTAATCCAAGTCCTTGGGTGGTGCACAGTTAATGCACTCAGCTGCTAACTGTGGCGATTTAAATCTACAGGTACCACTGCAGAAAGGGTTGGCAATCTAGTTCCAAAAAATCAGTCACTGAAATCCCTACAGAGCACAGTTCTACACTCACACATGTACACAAAGTCACTATGAGTCAGAATTGACTTGACAGTACCTTTTTTTATTTTTTATTTTTACAAAACTCTTTAGAAAGAAGAGGTAAACAAAACTGTTACCTAAAAGTAGGGAAAACCCCAAAACCATCCACTGCCATCAAGTCGATTCCAATTCACAGCAACCCTATAGGACACAATACAACTGATTCTAAGGGTCTCCAAGACTATAAATCTTTACAGAAGTAGACAGCCTCATCTTTCTCCCATGTTGTGGGGCTAGTAGGTTTGAACCACCAACCTTGCAGGTAGCAACTCAATGCATAACCTGTTGTGCCACCAGGGTTCCTTAATGGCAGGAAACAGAAGTCTAAAAAAGCTCAAGTTCAGCTCAGTTTGTCTTTAAGCAATCCAGCTCAGAGAACAGGTACCACCCTGGGCAGGTGTCATGGGTACCTTGTCTTGCACAAGCTTTTTCCTTTTTAAAAATATTTTATAGTGATTTAATGAAAATTTACATAGAAAATGAGGTTCTTACATATACATAGTGTTCAGTGACACAGGTTACAAGTTTCAGTGTGTCCATTTTGGTGGTTGTGCTTCTGTTAATCTAACCTCCCTGACTCACCTTACTTTCTCATCATTGGTCTATTACTTGGTTTTATTTAGATAATTATTTAGAGAAGCACTGTGCTCACAGATGATACTATTTGCTTATGAGCCAGTCTGTCATTTGACTGAAAGGTAACCTTGAGAAGTGGTTTGAGTTCCAAGTTTAGAGGGTATGACAGGGCAAGTTTCAGGAGTCCCTCTAGTCTCTACCAGTCTAGTAAGTTGTCCTTTTTTTAGCAATTTGAGCTTTGTTCTATTTTTTTCTCCATTCTATCCAGAACCATCTATTTTGCCCCTGGCCAGAGCAGTCAGTAGAGGTAGTTGGGTACTATCTAGTTCTGGTACCGAGGTAGATGAGGCCATGACTCATGCAGACTACTGGTCCTGTAGACTCCTTCCTTCTCTGAGTCTTTGGTTTCCTTCTTTATTTTTTGCTCCATTAGAGACCAATAGTTGCAAAGTTGCTTAGAACCACAAGGTTGGTGGTTCAAGTTCACCAGCCACTCCTCAGAAACCTCAGGATTAACAGGGTTGCTAGAAGTCAGAACCAACGTGACAGTACTTAATACTAACAGTTGTAGCTTAAATAGTTACACACAAGCTTCTAAGAATCTAGACATATCTCGCTAAACTAGGGTGTAAAAAATTATCTTAATGAGCTATGCTGTGCCAACTGACCAAGTTGCCCCATGAGACTATATACAGTCTGAAAACCTCAAACCCAATATACCAATTCTATGAGGGGTTTGGTTAAATCTAAGAAGTATTCATATTTGTACCTTCTATGTTCTTCATTTTGGGAGTCCTGGTATGGCGCTCTGGGCTAATGCATCAGACTGCAAAGTTATTTGAACTGCAAGGTCGGTGGTTCAAGTTCACCAGCTGCTCCTTGGAAACCCTATACAGGGTTGCTACGGGTTGAAATAGACTCGACAGCACTTAAAAACAACAAGTTCTTCATTTTATACATTAATACATACACAACACACAAAAACATGTGTGTAGTATACCTATAAATACACCAATATGCAAACATCCATATATATACACACACAAACATATCTATATAAACACAATTTTCTCTTATTGTTGTTGTAAAATTGCATAAGCTGTTGTTGTTAAGTGCCATTGAGTCGGTTCCAATCCACAGCGACCCTGTATAAGGGGTTCTAAGGAGCGGCTGGTGAGCTTGAACTGCCAATCTTGCAGTTCAAACTGACCTTGCAGTCCAGTGCGTTAACCCACAACGCCACACCAGGACTCCTGTGTGCTTCTTAATGTCATTATTTATCTTGGTCAAATTGTGCTGACTTCACCCTTATCAGGTACTGCCTTTCCAGGAATGAAAACTAGTAAGTGTCTACTGTCTAGAAAGTGATTCTCCCTCCATCTCCCTTCCATTCCCGGTAAACACAAAGAATATTGTTTTCTATATGCATACAAAAGCTTGCTTTTTATAATAGTGAAGGCTAATGATAGATGTCCTTTTGTGATTGACGTTATTTCACTCAGCAAATGTCCTCCTGGTCCATCCATATTATAATACAGTTTGGGAATTCATCATTATTCCTTATGGCACAAAGCATTCCATTGTATGTACCACAATTTGCTTATCCATTTATCTTTTGGGTACTTGGGTTGTTTCCATCTTGTTGCTACTGTGAATAATGCTGAAATGAACATTCGAGTCATTGCTGTAAGATCTCTAATGCCTAGGAGTGGGATTGCTGGATCATAGGGTAATTGTATTTCTAGCGTTTTAAGGAAGCACCATACCATTCTCTATAGAGGTTAAACCAATTTACAACCCCACTAGCAGAGAAGCAGGGGAGTCCTGTATGGTAAGTACTGGACCTCAAGGTCAGTTTGAAATGTAAGGCCAGTGGTTCAAACTCACCAGTCATCCTCAGAAATCCTCTACAGAAATGACTCAACAGTACTTGACAACAAGCAGAGGAGTACGCATGCAATTTCCTTACAACCTCACCAGCATCTGCTGTTTTCTGGTTTGTTTGTTGTGTGGGGGAATCAGTGTCATTTTTGCAGGGGTGCGATAACTCATGTCATTTTGATTTGTATCTCTAATGTGCAAGCATCTTTTCACGTGTGTGCTAGCCACTTGGTAAAGTGTTTGTTCATGTTCTTTTGTCCATTTTTTAATTTGCAAAGACCTTTTTCTTATACAACAAGATTAATAAAGTCAGAGGCCCCAGAACCTGGAAACAGCTGACAGAAGACGAGTCTTCATGGTCTACCCATAAATGCCAAGACTGTCAGGCACATAAAAATGACGATTTAAGTGGCACACATCTATTCCTTGACTTGTTCTGTTCAAAACGTAAGATATACATATCACTTCTTCCTTCACATGGACTTTTAATAAATAAGGCATGAAACAGTACGGAGAATTCTCTATCACCTCCCCCCTCCTGTGCATCTGAGGCCCTTTAGGGAAACACTGACCCCTCTTTTCCCTAGGGAAGCTACTTTGCTGATTAGAAATAGCACAATTCATAAATAACCATGCATGTTATGACTTGACTCCAGTTAAATTACAGTTTATTGTTGTTTTAAGCCATAGTCGAGTAAAACACTACGGAAGTCTCCAGGATTTCTCGTGTTCTCACAGCCTCAGTAAATAAATGAACTGAAATACTAATTTTCATATAAACAGTTTGTTAGCCACAAGCTGGCGTCAATAACAGATACCACCTTTTCTCTAGTTCTTTCTTCTCTATAAATTACCATCTAAATAAAATATAGTCCATCTGCTTAGGACTATAGCCTCAAGGGACAGCTACATTAGTTGGTACAGCATAGTGCACAAACCAAATGTTTTACATCCTACTTTGGTGAATAACGACTGGGGTCTTAACAGCCTCTTAGCTGCTGAAGCAAAGAAGAGTGAAGAATATCAGAGACACAAGGAAACAATTCATCCAAAGGACTGGAAAACCACAAGAGCCTCAACCTCTAGGATCCTGAGGCCTGAAAAACTAGATGGTGCCCAGCTACTGTAACCAACCACTTCCAAAGGAATCACATTAGAAGGTCCTGGACACAGTGGGAGCAAAAACTGGAACAAGTCTCAAAATCATAAATAAGACCAGGCTCACCAAAGACTGGTGAAATCCTGAGACTATGACCCTTAGTTACCCTTCAGGTCTGGAACTGAGATGACCTCCAAGATTCAACTTTCAGGAAAATGATAAACAGGACTACAAGTTGAACAATCTCTGGTGGCACTGCAGGGTAAGCACTGGACTGGTGATCGCAAGGTTAGCAGTTCAGACCCACCACCTGCTCTCAGAAGCCTTATACAGGATAGCTACAAGTTGAAACTGACTCCACAGCAAATAAAAAGGTGAACTGGAGAGTCAGTTATGCACTCCTTAGAACAACCAATTATTCGAGATCTAAATGGCAGCATTTGCCCAAGGACGAAGTTCAGAAAGCAGAAAAGAAGGAAAAATGTTAACAGGAAACAAAGGGAGGAAGTTGGATGAGTGATATTCCATTGTAGGTAGTACAATAAATTGTTGAATGGAAAACTGACTATAAACCTTCAGCCAATCTACAATCTGAGGTGGTTTTCTGTTTTAAAGAGGTATTAAATTTTTTTGTTTTAAGGTCCTTGGATGGCACAAGCTGTTTGTGATCATCAGCTAACCTAAAGGCTGGCAGTTTCAACCACCTAGCCACTCTGAAGAGGAAAGACCTACTTAAATGCTTCTAACAGAACACAGCTAAGAAACCGTATGGGTCAGTTTTACCCTGTAATACATGGGGTCTCCAGAAGTGAGAACCAACTTCACAACAATGAATTCTGTAGGGATATTTTCTGTATATTACTATAGTACAAACCCACACACATCTGTCAGTTTGTCATATTGTGTGATGCTGGAAGTTACGCCACTGATGTTACAAATCTCAGCAAGGTCCCCGTGGTGGGGAGGTTTCAACGCAGCATCTAGACTAAGAACAGATTAGGAAGAAAAAAATAGACGGTCCACTGCTAAGGGATTAGTCCCTGAAAGTCTTATGAAAAGCAGGGAAACCCTGTCTAATATAGTTCTGGAAGATGAGCCCTTCAGATTGGAAGGCACACAAAACATAAATGAGGAAGAGCTGCTTACTCAAAGTAGAGTCAGACTTAATGACGGAAATGGAGCAAAGCTTTTAGGATCTTCATTTGCTGATGGGTCATGACACAAAATGATAAACAATTGCAAACATCCATTGATAAGTGGAATGTGGAATGTATAATGTATGAGTTTAGGAAAAGTAGTCAAAAATTAAATGAAATGCATTAAGATCAATATCTTAGGCATTAGCGATTGAAATGGACTGGTACACTTTGAACAGGATGATCATATGGCTTACTATGCTGGCAATGGCAAATTGAGGGGAATGGTATCATACTCATCATCAAAAAGAACATTTCAAAATTTATGTTGAAATGCAATGCTGTTAGTGATAGGGTTATATCTATCTGCCTACATGGAAGACCAATTAATACAACTATTATTCAAATTTATGCATTAACCACCAAAGCCAGTAATGAAGAAACTGAAGAATTCTAACAAATTCTTCAGTATGAAATTGATGAAACATGCAATCAAGATGCATTGATAACTACCGGTGACTGGAATCTGAAAGTTGGAAACAAAGAGGAAGGGATCATTATTGGAAAATATGGCCTTGGTGATAGATACAATGCTGAAGATCCCTTGAGAGAATTTTGCGAGACCATTCCAAGTATCATTTTTCAACAACAAAAACAGCAACTATACACATGGACTTCACCAGACAGAATACACATGAATCAAACGGACGACATCTGAGAGATGTGACAATGAAGAAGTTCAATATCATCAGTCAAAACAAGGCCATCTGTGGATCTGACCAACTGCTCGTAAGTTAAGGCTGAAGCAGAAGAAAATGAAAACAAGTCTACAAGAGCTAAAATACAATATTGAGTACATTCCATCTGAGTTTAGAAACCATCTCAAGAACAGATTTGATACCTTAAACACTAATGACCAAAGACCAGAGGAGTTATGAAATGGCATCAAGAGCATCAAATATGATGAAAGCAAACAGATCATTAAACAGACAAGATAGAAAAGAAAAAGACCAAAGTGCATCCACTTGAGTCACAAGAGACTCAAACTTGCTCTTACATACAGAGTAGCTAAAGCAATGATAAAGTAAAAGAGTTGAACATAAAATTCCAAAGGATAGATCGAAAAGACAAAGTAAAGTATTTCAATGAAATGTGCAAGGTCCTGGAATTAGAAAACCAAAATGAAGAACATGCTCAGCATTTCTCAAACTGAAAGAACTGAAAACAAAATCCAAGCCTTGACTTATAATAATGAAGTATTTAACGAATAAAATGGAGTCTTGGTGGCACTGTGGGTTAATGCGCTAAACTGCAAAGTTAGTTTGAACCATAAGGTTGGTGGTTCAAGTTCACCAGCCGTTCCCTGGAAACTCTATAAAGGGTCGCTATGAGTTGGAACCAACTTGATGGCACTTAACAACAACAACAATGGATAAAACAATGAAAGATGGAGGAAGCATCAAAAGAAGATGGAAAGATTACACAGTCAGTGTACCAAAAGGAATTGACAAACATTTGAACATTTCAGGAGGTAGCACATGACCAAGAATCAAAGGTACTGAAGGAAGATGTTCAAGCTGCTCTGAAGACAGTGAAAAAACAAGGCCCCAGGAATTGACCGAATATCAATTGAAATGTTTAAAAAAAGTGATGCTGAGTTGGATGAATTCACTAGTCTAAGTGAAGAAATTTGGAAAGACAACTACCTGACCAACCACTGGAAGTAATACAAAATTATGCCCATTCCAAAGAAAGATGACCCAATAGAATGAGGAACTTATCAAACAATATCACTAATATCACATATAAATAACATTTTGCTGAAACTAATTTGAAAACAGACACAGCAGCACATCTATAAGGAGCTGCCAAAAATTCAAGTCGAAAGAGGAGATGGATTGAGGAATATCACTGCTGATATCTTGGCTGAAAGCAGAGAAAACTTGAAAAATGTTTACTTATATTTTATAGACTGTGCAAAGGTGTTTAACTGTGCGGATCATAGCAAACTATGGATAGCACTGCCAATTATGGGAATTCCAGAACACTTAATTCATGCAGAACCTATAAATGGATCCAGAGCCACCTTTCAAATAGAACAAGGGGATAGTGCTTGGTTTAAAATCAGGAAAGGTGTGCATCAGAGTTATGATCTTTAGACCGTACTGAATTCAGTTTGTATGCTGAATTCAGCAAATAAGCCAAGAAACTGGGTTATATGAAGAAGAATACAGCATTAGGAATGGTGGAAGAGTCATTAGAAACCTATAATTATCCAAATGACACATCCTTGCTTGCAGAAGTAGCCTCCAACTGCTTGCTGATGAAGATGAAAGAATTCAGCCTTCAGTATGGATTAGAATTCAATGTAAAGAAAACAAAAATCCTAAAAACTGGACCAGAAAGTAACATCATGATAAAAAGAGAAGAAAACATTGATGTTTTCAAGGATCTTATTTTACTTGAATCCACAGTCAGTGCTCACAGAAGCAGCAGTCATGAAATCAAATGACTGACTACACTGAGCATAGTAGATACAAAAGACATCTTTACAGCGTTATAGAGCAAAGATGTCACTTTGGGGACTAAGGCCCACCTGACCCAAGCCATGGTATTTTCAATTGCCTCACAGACATGTGAAAGCTAGATGATACATAAAGAAGACCTGAGAACTGACTCATTTGCAGTGTGGTATTGTCAAAGAAGTTTAAAGTTTCATGGACTGTCAGAAAAACAAACAAATCTGTCTTGGAAGAAGTCCAATTCTTAGATTTCTCCTTAGAAGTAAAGATGGTGGGACTTCAACTCTTGTACTCTGGACATACTGTCAGGAGGGGCCAGTCCTTGGAAAACAACATCATGCTTGGTAGAATTATGAAGGTTCAGTGAAAAAAGAAGATGACCCCCACCCCCACCCCAACAACACAGATTGACACAGTAGCTGCAACAATGGACTCAAACCTATCAATGATTGTGAGGATGGTTCAGGACCAGGAAGTGTTTCATTCTATTATACACAGGTTGTGCTATGAGTTGTAACCAACTCAATGGCACCAAACAACAATAAAATATAATATAAAGTACCTACCCTGCCCACTGACTGCCACTGAGTCTAGTTAATCTGATACTACATGTAAATTTTTATGGGCGCAGACAGCCTCATTTTTCTCCAACAGAGTGGTTGGTAGGTTTGAACAGCCAACTTTTCAGTTAACAGCACAACTCCTAATCCATAGTGCCTTACTTACCCTGTCTATGTTGTTGTGTTCCATCAAGTCAGTTCCTGTTCATTAGCAACTGTGTATAGGGTTTCCAAGGAGCAGTTGGTGGGTTTGAACTCCTGATCTTACATTTAGCAGTTCAGTGCTTATCCTATAAATTTAAATGTATATCAACCATCGTATGCTTTATTGTCTGTTAATGTTTTCAGAAGCTAGGCAAATCATTGCGGTGCCTGGCCCTTAAACGTGCCACGTGTCTTTACTCTCATGTCAAGAATCACTGCACTAATAGGAATTGTTACCTTTTTTGCCCTGCCCACCATGTAAATCAACTGTCCAGGGATACTAGTCTCACTCATACGATCCAAGAGTAAATAGACAAAGGTTTACAAAACAGACTAAATGCTTTAGAAAAAGGAAGATCGCTTAAGGGAAATAAGACTCCATGTATCCAGTTTACACTCCCAGCTAATATTATTCACTGTATAAGTAGATTTGTGATATCTTTCAACAACCCAGAACTTGATTGGAACTTAATTCAACAGCATTTAGGAGGTTATGGAGTAATAGCCACCTGTCTGTGGATATTCATCAGCTACATGCTCAAATTTCTGATATACGTAACTCTCAAGCTGAGCACTGAGTGGCTTCTAGTTTGCTACCTCTGCTAGAGATTGAGATCCCCTATGAACTTAATTGAACCTCAGCATAGTGATCCTGCTCGGTCAACTTAGAGCAGGTGGTGGTCTGGCAACGTCTTGCGTGTGGGGTCCCCACCTGGTCTCCTCCCTCCCTGCCTTCTTCGGATGGTGGCTGTATATGCTGGACGTAGAACCTCGGCAACCTAAGACAGAGCCATTGCCATGCTGCAATGAGTTTCGATGACAGGTAAGACAGAGGAATTCGCACTGACCGCCTAAGACAGGCAGCGTCCCTTACACAAATAATAAATAAGGGGGAATCTGTGGCAGACAGTGCAGACCCGGTCAGGAGCTCAAGACCCTGTGG
>NW_006408699.1:3921490-3923774 GCF_000296735.1 Chrysochloris asiatica
AGCCCTATGCATAACCCACTAAGCTATAGGGGCTCCTTTAGCACCTCCTACAGTCCTGGTGTGGCAATGTGGACTAAAACACTAGACTGCAAGGTTAGCAATTCAAACTCACCAGCTGCTCCTTGGAAACCCCATACAGGGTTCACTATGAGTTAAAACCAACTCAACAGCATTTAAATTACATGCCTGTTGTTGTTAGTGCCATCGAGTCAGTTCCAACTCATAGCGATCTTACATAGGATTTTCAAAGATTTGAACTGCCAAACTTGTGGTTAGCAGTCCAGTGTTTATCCTAGAGCACCGCATCAGGTCTCCAATTATACACCTTGTTGTCGTTAAGTGCCATTGCATCAATTCCGACCCATGTGACCCTGTGTAAGGTTTCCAAGGAGCAGCTGGTGAATTTGAACCGCCGACCTTGCAGTTCAACAGCTTTGCAGTCTGGCTCATTAACCCACATTGCCACACCAGGACGCCAATTACACAGCTACCCAGAAGTAAATTAGTCTTAAAGGACTTTTTACAATGAGGGGCTAGAATGTGACTTCAACAACCGAATTTCCAACTGAGTACTGCTGTGGCACTGTGGGTTAAAACGCTGAACTGCAAGGTAAGTTTGAATGGCAAGGTTGGCAGTTCAAGCTCATGAGCCACTGCTCAGAAACCCTATAGAGAGCCACGATAAGTCGGAACCAACTTGAAGGCACTTAACAACAACACTGGACATAAGAATCAGAACCGACTCTATGACCCTTAACAACAACATTGGACACATCCATCTTGATATTCCAGACTAAACAAAAACGAAGGCAGGTGCCATTGGGTTGATTTTGACTCCCTGCCACTCCATGTCTCAGAGTGGAACAGCGTACTGGGGTTCACAGCTGTAACCTTTCAGAAGCACACCACCAGGGCTTTTTGTCCAAGGAACCTCTGGGTTAGTTCAAACTGACAACCTTTAGATTAATAACAAAACTCTTAACAAAGTACGCCCGCAGGAACTGCTGGGGAGTTGTTGTTGTTGTTAGGTACCATCAAGTTGGTTCTGACTCATAGCGACCCTCTGCACAACAGAACCAAACACTGCCTAATCCTACACCATCCTCACAATTGTTGTTACGCTTGAGACCACTATTGCTGTTACTGTGTCAGTTCATCTCATTGAGGGTCTCATGTGGTCCAAGCCCTGCCCCTAGCCTTCTGAGGGGGTTTTAATTACTGATCTATCCTCAGCATCCACACCCTGCTGTTACTGTTGAGCCTGGAAACTCCTCCTGGCACTCTCCATTCCATCAGCTGCCAAACATTCCTCTAGGTTCTAGGACACAGAACACAGAAGACACTTCCAGGTCATCACAGAAAGCAGCTGCCAAGTGTACCCTTCAGGTTCTCTTCTAAAGTTACGGTGCCATGGGACAATCAGCCCGGATACAAACCTTGCACTGACCAAGTCACTTGGAGTCTGTTTCCTTATTTGCAAAATGAGAACCGACGGCAGCACCTGATTGAAAGGGTTCTGTGGAGATTATAGGAGCCAATGCGTCTCAGTGTACAATAGTACATTGTGCTCTTCCACTCAGCTCAAGCCTCAAACATCATCTCTTACCCAACCAACTTCAAAAGTGGTCCATCTGCACGCCACAACTGCCAAAGTTTGTGTCACCCACACAGGTTGAATTACATCATCTCCCTGCTGGAAAACGTCTACATTTCTCAGCCTGACATACAAGACCCTTCCCAACCCAGTGCCCTCCTGTCTACCACTGTACCCAAATGCCAAGCAGTGTCTGTTCCAGAAACAACACCCCAGATGTGCCATATATTTTCATGCTGCCCAGATTCTGCTCACTATGTCCCTTCTAAAAAGACCCTCACCCCCTTTTTCCGTCTGGCAAATCCTATGCGTCCCCCTCAGGGAAGGCTTCCTTAGACACCAACTCGTCCTCCCTCCCCACAATCTCACTGCACATGTGTTTCCCTGGCACCCATGTGTATAGGTACATTTGTCTCCTCAGCTTGAGGGATGGCTTAAGAGACACAGATCAAAAAACTAAATCCACTGCCATCGAGTTAAGTCCAACTCATAAAGACCCTATATGGGATATCTGAGACTGTAAATCTATATGGGTGCAGATAGCGTCATTTTTCTCCCACAGAGCAGTTGGTGGGCTTGAACCGCCGACACAGAAGTGGGCCTCAAAGGAAAGCTGCAATGGCAGTCCTCAAGAAATATTTGCTGATGTTAACTTGGGTGATATTGTTGTTAAGTGCTATGGAGTCAGTT
>NW_006408699.1:3929836-3980806 GCF_000296735.1 Chrysochloris asiatica
CATGCCCTCTAAAGCATTAAATACAAGAATGCACTTGGAACTGTCTACAACAGTTTGATCATGTAAAACTATTTTACATATACCAAGTTATTATTTATTAAGACACATAAAATTCTGTTACGTTTAATTTTTCCCAGTCATACAGCAAGCACTTGAAAGAAAATCAAGGGGGGAAAATTTAAGTAGCACATTATGTTAAGGAAGTCTGTCATCATAAGAACATTTATCTGTATGTCTGTGTCCCAGACAATGTACATATAAAATTATCACTCTGAAAATGTACTTCAACTTAGCAAAAGTAAAACTTTGGAGTAGAATTCTGTTGAGTGCCATTGAGTCATTCTGACTCACAGTGACTCTGTATAGGGTTTCCAAAGAGCAGGGGTAAATTTGAAAGGCTTGCAATTAGCAGTCCAGTGCTTAGATTAGTAGTCAAACACACATGTTTGCACCATCCGGGAAACTTACTTCACAATATTTATCAATTTCCTGAGAATCAGTTTCCCATGAAATCCACTTTGATAATTGCTGTTATTCATGATTAAATCTGAGGCAAGGATCTCACATCACATGCTTCAAGATCGCCTAACAGTAAGAATTTCACAACTGCATCAATGTAGGTTTAAGAACCATTCACTTCTTCTAATATTTTATCTTTTGCATTTAGAAGTAACTGTGTTTACTTTTTAAGTTAACTTGTTGTAGTTTATATGCCAGACTTTTTCTGTAATATAAAATTCCCTTTTCAAAATTTCCCTCCAAAGGAGTTAATTATTACTTATTCAAATCCATTTCCTTGGAAATCTACAGTGGAGTAGTAGATTTCAAATTCATTCCAGGAGTAATCCATACATCATTTTCTCTTTCAATACTATCTTTAGGTATTTCAAAAGTTTTCAAACCCTTTACAAAGACTCTTCAAAGCCATGGTATTTTCAATAATCTCATATGCATGTGAAAGTTGGACAATGAATAAAGAAGACCATAGAAGAATCAATTCATTTAAATTACGGTGCTGAAGAAGAATATTTAAAGTACCATGGTCTGCCAAAAGAACAAACAAATCTGTGTTTGATGCCAGAATGCTCCTTGGAAGTCAAAATGGTGAGACTTCATCACTCATACTTTGGACATATTACCAGGAGAAACCAGTCCCTGAAGAAGGACACCATGCTTGGAAAAGTAGAAGGTTGGTGAAAAGAGGAAGACCCTACCCCAATGAAATGAACTGAACAGCATGGAATCAAACATAGCAACAATTGTGAGGATGTCACAGGACTGGACAGTGTTTCTTTCTGTTGTGCATAGGGTCACTATGAGTCAAGACCAACTCAATGTTACTCAACAACAACTCTTACCACCCTCTACTGGTCTTGCATCAGATGTGACGTTTAGTTATCAGTTATATGCAAATACTAATGTAGTTAGTATGCACATTAGAAAACATTCATCAAAAACTTTTCAGAGAATGAGAGTCAATAATTTTTATTTTTATTTTCTTTTTTAATATAAATGCATACATCATTTTTTGTGCCAACTCTTCATCAGATTTAATATAAAGGTCATGTTTAACCTCATAATATGGTCTTCTCTTATTCCTTTATGCCTACATTAGTATTGTTAATACCACATTGTGCAAAAATCTTAAATCCACTTGTCCATTTTTCAGGAGTGAGTTTAGTTCAAATCAGATTATATAATCTATAAATCCATTGTATGCTGTGGAGTTGCTTCTGACTCATAATGAAACTCTACAGGGTTTCCAAGGTTGTCAATCATTATGGGAATTGAAAGCCTCATCTTTCTCCCACAAGCAGATGGTAGATTCAAACTGCTTACCTTGGGGTTAGCAGTCTAACGGGTAACCCACTAAGCTAAACAGTTCACCAAAAGTAAGAATAAGGCTAGCACTCTCATTTCTACAGGTTGTAAAATGTCCACTCTTCCTTCAAGTGACCTCATATAACCTAAGTAACAGCAGATTGTCAGATATACTGATTAGTGTCAACCAAGGAGCTCTGGTAGCTTAGTGGTTACTAGTCAGGCTGCTAACCTCAAGGTCAGCAGTTCGAAATTACCAGCCATTCCGTGGGAGAAAGATAAGGCTTTCTGTTCCTATAAAGATTTATAGCCTCAGAAAAACCTATACAGGGTTGTTGTGAGTCAGAACCGACTCCATAGCACATAACCATCACCACCATTTATTAAACCAGTAGATATCGATTCAATGTCAACTCATGGCTAACCCATGTATGTCAGCATAGAACTGTGTTCCATAGGGTTTTTAATGGTTGGTTTTTCAGAAGTAGACTGCAAGGTCTTTTTCCCAAGGTATTCTTGGTGATTTGAACCACCAACTTTCTGTGAGCAGCTGATCATATTAATCATTTATAACAACCAAAGGGAGTCCTGCTGTGGCACTGTAGGATCAGCACTGAACTGAGAGGAATAAGGTCGGTAGTTCAAACCCACCAGCTGCTCCTCGGAAACTCTATACAGGGTCACTATGAGTCAAACCAATCCGATGTCACTTAACAACAACAACAATATCACCCAAGGACTTCCCTATTAAATATTAGTCAAATACATTTTTTTTTTTTTTTTTTTAGGTAAAGTACTAATATTTTCTTTTCTCCCACTTTGTGTGTGATCCAACACAAAACACTTTGAAGATTACTTACTGTCTTAAAAAAATGAAAACAGCTTTCTCAAACAGTAAGAGTGATTCAACAACTAAAAAAAGGCATTGTAATCCTGGGCATCTTCATCATTGTACCTACTCTACAACCCTTGGTGTAAACTTGTTCTCTTTTGCTAATAACTTTACGTTCCCAATATGGCGAGATCCAATCAGTATCATATTTCTATTTGTTAAGCTGATAGTGGCAACATATATTTTAGTGTGGTGTTGTGGAGTCCTGGTATGACATCGTAGGGTAAGCACTGGATGGCAACGTCAGTTTGAACTCCAAGGCTGGCAGTTCAAACTCACCAACTGCTCCTTGGAAACCCTATACAGGGTCACTATGAATTGGACCGGGCTTGAAGGCACTTAACAGCAGAAGCAGTTCCATTTGGCAATGTAACTCTGTGGGATCAGCACTGGACTGTGAACCACAAGGTCAGCAGTTCAAACCAACCAGCTGCTCCTCAGAAACCCTATACAGGGTCTCTGTGAGTTGGAACCAATGGCACAATAACAATATTGACTTGGCTTAATCAAGATTAATTCTTTGGGACATGGGACATACTTAGCTTATCCTCAAGCATGTGAGTAATACAAACCTAATCTAAATCAGGGCTGTTATCAAATAATCTGATAGAATGTTATAGCAATGGCCCTGATGAATCCTGAGTGGTATGAATGGGCCTAGGCCCAGGCAGGAGGTCCATCTAGCTGGGCCCAGATCCAAATTCTGGTCCCAATCAAATACATAATTGTTGGTTTGCACCACAAGGGGGACAAAATGGAAAATGGTTATTGTTGAGCAACCAACAATACTTACACAGCACTATGTGAGTATAGGGCACTGGAAGATGAAAGAAACAAACTTTGTCATTCCCACATGTTTTTTCTTAATGCAAATTTCTAGTTCAGTGTCAACAAGCACTCAATAAGCATTAATAACCGATGTCACTGATCCCAAGTAATTGAGAATAAAGCATAGCAAACAGAGGGGCATAGAGGGGTGACGTGGGAATAATAACCAACTCCAAGTGTTAGCAGTAGTCCAATACTCCATTACACAAATGCCTGTGTATGCGGTAGTTCAGATCCACACAGAATGTGGGAAAGACTCTCAAGACCAGAGGGGTGTGCATTACAGAAGTATTACAAATGTTCATATCTTTCTGCATATTGGTGTGTTGTATGGCCAGCAATACCACTGTCGGAACTATATACTGCACTAGGCAGCTAACTCTTCTTGTTTACACAGCCTCTCATTCTTCTCTTAGCAATAACAATAACTCCTTTCTTTGTGGGATGCTCAGTTCTCCCCCACAGTCCTACCTTGTGTGACTTCTGAGTGCTGCCAACCATAACTCTCCTTTGGCCAACAGCAGGCCAACTGGGGCTTTCCCAAAATAGAACTATATGATATGAGCTAGATAACCTCTGTGTGCTGGTCACTGTGCAAGGCCCTGGTGATTTGCTGACACATACATCTGATCATATTTGGTAAAGTAAAGGGTCTCAACGAGATGGACCGGCACAGTGGCAGCAGTGATGGGCTCAGGCGTAGCAACGACTGTGAGGTTGGCCCAGGACCAGACAGTGTTTCATTCTGTTGTGCATGCAGTAGCTATGAGTCAGTACTGTCTTGATGGCACCTAACAACAGTAACAAATCTGCCTTGAGTCAAAGGGCTCTGGCAATCTAAAAGACAGTGCTTTCCTATGGTAACATACGGGGTGGATTCATTGAACAGTCATTAAAACTGTGCCAAGAAGAATGCCCTAGTGTGGTGCTGTGGGATAAGCATTGGACCACAAGGTCAGTTTGAACCACAGGTCAGTGGTTCAAACTCACCAGCCACTCCTCAAAAAGTCTATACAGGATCACTATAAGTCAGAACCAACTTGCTGGCACTTAATAACAATAAGTAAGAATGTGTATGGATAAGATGGAGAAAAGAAGACATAAGTATATACTGTACTTGTACAAATAACATCATCAACATATTTTTCACAGTTCTTCAAAAGCACAGTTAAAGCAGAATTCTTATCTTTGCATGAATATACGAGGGAGCTTAAAAAACTTGGTAGAAAAATGAAAAGGGAAGATAATGGAATTTTTCAAACTTTTTGAAGCCCCTTCATACATGCATGTAAAAGTGTCTCTTACAGATGGGCCCACCCACAGCCCCCACCTCACTAGGGTTTAAGACTGTTTAAGACAGGTGTGTAGCCCTAGGTGTGTTGGGGTAGGGCAGGGAAGTTGGTGAGTCACGGTGGCCCAAGGCTATGGTCTGAACATCCTGAGTTCACATCTATCTACAGCTGCTCCTAGAAGATTTGTACCAATAAATTCCCTTCGGTTAGTGGCCAAATCTGTGCTAAATCCAGGAACAACTATGGATTGCCACTTTTCTCGCCCCCAGTGTTCCTGCCTATGGAACTCTTCTCTCCCTCCTTGACCACATACGCACAGTCATCTAATGACAATTCCTACCCTAAAATGGGGACTGCGGTGGCTCCCTACAATAAGCACTGAACTGCTCTGCAGAAGAAAGATGGGGCTTTCTGCTCCTGCAAAGATTTAAAGCCTCAGAAACCCTACGCAGGGTCACGATGAGTCGGAACTGACTCGAGGACACTTAACAACAACAACAACCATAGAAGGTACTTCCATCAGTAACACAGTCAAACTAAATCAAGAGGACCTCTGTGACTCTCCAAAAGATGTTTCCTGCAGGTCTTTTACATCAAAATCCCCTCTATCAAACAAAACCCAAAACTCATTACCAAGTTTGCTGCTCTTGTCCCCTTCTGGTACAATGATAACAAAGTCTCCCAGCTTCATTAGCAGGTATCCTATTGCTGGGGCGTCACTGACTCCTAGTACCCTGTGGGACAGAACAGAAGAGCCACAGAGGGATTCCAGGCTGCTATCGTTAGCAGAAACAGACTGCCACATCTTTCCCCATCAGCGTGGCTGGTGGGTTCAAACTGCCAACCTTTCAGTTAGTACTTAACCACTGTGCCACCAGGGCTCCATTCATAGCAGATATACTTCATAATGCTTTGTCTGATTCAACATGGAAAAGGCAGCAATTTCAAGGTAAGAACTGCTTTATAGTCAGCTAACGGCGACTGACTGACACATCCTCTTTTTGGAGGTTTAAACCCTCAGGGCTTAATACTTTGAAAAGACAACAGCTCTGAAAAAAGTTTTAAAAACTGAAGATGAACAAGCTAGCTGTTCAGATATAAGAGCTCATAGATTAGCACAAAATTTTATTTTAGATTAGCACAAAATTTTATAAAGAAAATCCATACCAGCTTGGAGATGAGTATCAATCCGCATTTAGTGCTCCGAAACAGATGGGCAGGACGTCCTACAGCACAAACATTTAGGGACAAGGTGGAAATGGGTCACCTGCAACTCACTACCTCTTTCCCATTTAACTGGCAGCATAAAAGAAAGATCTATCAACCCTAAAGCAACTGGTTATAAGAGAAAAGAGTTTTTTCTCTCTCATTACAAGAAAATGAACTGAAGCTACTCATATTGAGGTTTTATTTTATTATTATTATTATTGTATTTTTGGTGAAATTTTACACAACAAATTTGGTTTCCATTTAACTGTTTTTGGTACACATTGTTCAGTGACATGGAATATATTTTTTTCAAAATGTGAAAAGAAAAAAAGAAAGCTCTATCTAGCATAGAGAGTGATTGAAAATTACTTATCCAGGAACCAGTAGAAGTGCAGGAACCAGGACAAAGAATACGGAATATTTATCCACGCTTTGTATTAGGGTTGAGAGATGCCAAGATGAAAGGCAGATGATAAATTCATTTCTTTAAAAAAAAAAAGAAGTAGTAGTAGTATAGAATTGAGAAGTGAGTTTCTTTGGAATGCTGTCTGAGTTACCGGTCCAGATTATAAATCATATTACACCCTGAAGCCCACATAATAAAGAAGTTGAAAATAAACAAATGATTCATTTGAAGCATGTGAATTTCTGAAACTCTCTTGGGGGAGAAAGTTTTATTACCATTATTAGTGAGCTATTTTTAATCTTAGACATCAAAGCATCCATGTTAACCCTGGGGTTCTGAAACCAAAATAACCCACAAATGAAATATTGAGAAACTGCCACACACATTAACATTAGTCTGTGCATTTTTAGTTACTTCTTGTGGTCACAACATCCTCACAGGTGACTATAGGAATAAAGATGTACGGGAAGGGAGTGCGGCATGGTGATTCTGAAGTAGAAGCAATAGACTAAGAACCTTAAGGTTGGCAGTTGGACACTACAAGCTGATCTGAGGGAAAAAGATGAATCTTTCTGCTTCCAAAAAGATTTATAGCCTTGGATAGCCAACAGAGGCTCACTATGAGCCAGAACCAATTCAAAGACACTTAACAACATCAACAACAGAGAAGGAAAAATCAGTAGTTCTGGTGTGGCTACAGGTTAATGCACTGGACTGCAAAGTTAGTTTGAACCTCAAGGTCGGCACTTTAAGCTCACCAGTTGTTGTTGTTGTTGTTGTTATGTGCCATGGAGTAGGTTCTGACTCATACTCATAGTGACCCCGTACAGGGTTTCCGAGGCTATAAATCTTTACCGGAGCAGAAAGCTTCATCTTTCTCCCGCAGAACAGCTGGTAGTTTCGAACAGCAGACACTGAGGTTCGCAGCCCAATTCGTAAGCACTACGCTCATCAGTAGTGGTTAAGAATCGGGCTGCTAACCTCGGGGTCAACAGTTCGAAACTACCACCTGTTCTGCGGGAGAAAGATGAGGCTTTCTGCTCCTGTAAAGATGTACAGCCTCGGGAACCCGGTACAAGGTCTCTATGAATTGGAACCGACTCCATGGCACATAACCGCCAACCACCATCAAGGAGTCCTGGAATAGTACAGTGGGCTAATGTGCTGGACTACAAAGGTATTTGAACTATGAGGTTGGTGGTTCAAGTTCACCGGTCACTCCTTGGAAACCTGTACAGGGTTGCTAAAAGTCGGAAACGACTTGACAACATGTAAGAAGAACAACAACAACATGAGTCCAAACTGACTTGACGGTATTTAACAACAAGTTCAAGTCTACAGTTTACAGATGATATTGGGCAAATATATAAATTAATAATCTTTAAGTAATGCACTTTATAAACCCAAAGCACTGTATTTCAATACCACACCACTGTTTCCAGAAAGCCTAGATTTCTAGAACTCTTAGAGTCCTTAGCACTGAAGGGTAATCCCATTTCATCCGACAAAAATGAGAAAACCAAGGTCCAGGAAAGCTTAAGAAACTTGCACAAAGTACATTTATATAAATTTGGTGGCAAGCAAGAATTCGTTTTTTAATACCACTGAAATATGCATTTAATAGACAGTTCAAAACAGTATTATCCTGGGCACTAAATTAAATGACCCCTTTCCCCCCAAAATATAACTTCTTCTGCTTTGCTTTTATAAACTTTTCTCCTGTAACTTAACAGTTAAACTGAATTTTTCATTAGCAAGATAAAAAATAAAGTCATTTCTCTAGCTATGAGACTCACAGCCCACTAGCAACCCAGACAAAACCTTTACAATTGGGTTAGAAATGTCCAATGGAAACACTGCCATGGCATTAACCTCCAGTAATGCTTGCTGGCATCATATGGGTTACGAGACCAATCCACAGATGTTCCCTCGGAGATAAAGAATTAATCACCAACTCAGAAGAGGACATAGTCTACAAATTGACAATTTAATCAAGACAACTGCATTGTCTCTAAAACCGTGCCCTCCATCACCCAATATCAAAAGCCCCTATGGCACCAAATAAATTGTGTGTGGTTAAAGACAGCAAATGTTTTTTTTTTCCCCTTCCAGGCAGTTATGGGAAGCATAAGAGGGCCAAGTCTGGAATCAGTCATGTTTTAGTTTCACAATGGACATAAATTATGATAATTTGGACATTTTGGTGGTTATCTGAACCAAAAAAAAAAAAAGGCAGGAAAACCAGTGTTTCCAAGTTCCAGCAAAAGTAAGATGGTGGCACCACAGCTGCAAGACAGAGTCATGAAAACCACTCTAAATTTATTTCTGGACTTTCCTGCCTCCACTAAAACCAATGACACTATTTCCCATCCCTTATTGTCAAATCACAACAGTCCGGAAGCCTGGACTGGGTTCATTTGGCAGGTAACAGGAGCAACCCTAGGAGGAAGCCCTGAAGGATGTCAGATACCATATTTCCTTTATTCCCACATACTTTTCATTTTCAAATCGCCAGGATATATTTACAATGCATTCTGGCTGATACCCACCAGGCATTCTGGCTGACACAAAACTTTGTGCAAAGTGGTATGTATGCTCTAGGGAAGGTTTCTTACGAGATATTTAAGTAGCTAAGAGGAGTAAAACACTTAAAAGACTACTATAATGAACACCTCTCAGCCGCTCATAAATTTTGTCATTCTCAGCAATCAAGAAGCAGCTGTGAAAATCCAGGAATCTCTTGTCGTCGTAGCAGATTTGAAAAAGTTCCAGGGTCAGCCAGAGAAGCTTCACGATTCCTTTTTTTTTTTTCACCTTCCCCTCCCCCATCCCAAGAGTGCCAGCCTGGCAGGGATAAAGATGACCCAGGAAGGAAAAGAGAGACAGTAGCGGATCTGCTGAAAGCAGAGATGCAGGCTCTCTTCATTTTCACTACAGAGACATACCAACCTTCAGCAGCAGCTAACCAGATTTCTCCCTTCCTCCCCCACATGCACCTCCTCCAAATACATATTAACTTCTGCACTCTGGTGCGTCTGGCATTTCTGGAGTACAAGACCAGCAATCCTGGGCCGTTTCCTCAAAGGTTCTGTCTGAACCAGATACTTCCTTTCCGTGCAGAATTTAAGGTCCATCCAGTGTAAGATTCAGCTACCCTGTAACCCACCAGGACGACGTTGCTCCTGGGATCAAGTTCAAGATGAAGGTGCCCTCCTAACCTTCTGAAGCCGACTCCTGCAGGGAACAGCACTCCCGAGACGAGCCCATCCTTGGGATATGAGGATATGATGTTGCCAAGAGTGGGTTTGAGGGGCCAAGGTCGGAAGGGCTGTTGTCCTCACTGGCTGAGTCCAGCGTCCTCCAGCCCTTGGCCGCGGCGCCGCAATTCTACCTGGCCACCGCCGCATTTCCTCCCGGAGACTTACACAATAAGCCAAGTAAGTTTTGAGAATGCCGGTCCAGAGACAGTTTTGTCTGCAAACACACTACACAATGCCTAGGGCTTCCTTCCCAGCCAGCCGGAAAACTGCCGTGCCAAAGTGTGGAGCCCCTCACATCCCTAGCGCTGCGCACCCGTACCCCAAGGTCTTCCAGGAAGAACTTGCAGCCTGGTATGAATCCTCTAAATGTGATCGACTCTCCGCCCTCCAAGAATAGGGGGACTCACAAGGCACAATTCGTGTGTCTTCCCGCAGAATGCCCTCCCCCCAAAAAGCCTTAAGCTCTCATCTAACTTCCACTCGCCCCTCCCTACTCCCCTCAAAATAAAGAGTGTGTATATTTAATAATCACTGCTTTTGGAAGCTAAGCAACGCTGGGGATTCTCAGCCAAAAACTAGGGCTATAACATCACCATTTCCCACACCCCTTGTTAAAACTCACTTGGCAATTTTGCAATCTACGACCCCCTACACTCCGGGGGCGCCCCGGGTGCCAAGAGCGCCTCTTCCCCGCCTCCTCCTCCCAGGTACCAGGCGCAGCCGAGGCCCTTGCCAAGCCCGAAGGCTACAGAGGCGGGAAAGGGTCCCGAAACTCGAGGCGTGCCCCCGCGCGTCCCTAGTGTCTTGGAACCCCGGCTTTGCCGGGGCCAGATCTGGAGCGAAGGGGACGACACAGGGAAAGGAGGGGACTCCCTAGAGTCAACGAGACGAAGGCCGAGGGCTCCCAACATGTCCGTGCCTATCCCCGGAAACCTATGGGTGTGCCCGGCGGAAGAGAGGGGTTCCAGAAACTTTCCCACACGCTTTTCCACGCTCCCCATCACCTCTGTCTCCTCCCCAGGATTTCTCCGTTCCCCCGTGCCAAGGCTGCTGATCCTGCCGCGGACGGACGCAGGCCCGTGGCTGCGCCCGGGCGGCGAGTTACCTGTCGGGAAAGTTTCCAGCTCTTCAGTGCGGCTCCCCACCCCCAGGCCTGGGGCTCAGGGTGCGGCCAGCTAGGAGCTCGGCGGCTGCTTTTTCTAAGCTCGCAAGGCAGCCACAGCTCCCGCAGCTGCCACCGCTAAAGCTGCGCTAGGGCCCGTCCCCCAGCCTCGCACGGCCCACATCGGGGCCTCATTGGCAGCGCGAATCCCCGCCCTCGCGCGTGTTCCCGAAGGCACCTTCCTCTCGCGCGCCCGCCCCGACCGCGCCTCCACGCCCCTCCCCGCCCAGGGCTGCGGCAGCTCCTGGGACCCTATCGGGAGCGGTGCGCGAACTGTCAGCGGGGTGCGGCCGGAGCCTTCCACAGACGTCCTCCCGTCTCCCGGTCCCCGCTGGCTTCACCAGGACCCTCTAAGACGGGGTGATTCCCTCTCTCTTTTTTTTTTTCTCCAGCCTCTTTAAAATCAATAAAGTGACCCTGCCCTGCCCTCCCCTCCCCACTGCCGTTTGAAAACAGCCAAGGAGGACATATGGGAGCAATTAACCAAGCTGAAGTTTCGGTGAATGCTTTAAGGTGGCTTGTGTGGCTTTCTTGGATTTTTCTCTGCCTCACTTAACTACATATACAACACTCACTTTCTGGGGCCAGATTGAACTAAGGAAGGTGAAAGGCATAAGGAGGCATCTAGCCGGATCGGCCCTTTTCTTTTCCAAACTAGGCAATTAGGGGCGTTTGAGGACCTGATAGGAGCCTTACCCACCAGGCGTTTCTGGGAGAAAGATGTCAGTCAGTCTACTTCATAAAGATTTACAGCCTTAGAAATCCTATGGGGCAGTTCTACACTGTCCTATCGGATCACTGTGAGTCAGAATAGACTTGATGGCAGTGAGTTTGTTTTTGGTGTTTAGGGATCCTGTGACTGCATGTCCCCAGGGTCCAAAGTCAGGCCCATCCTGCGATGGCTCTGGGTTGACGCTGGACAAGTGTGCCACATAAGAAAAGTGGGGCTGGGGGGCCACACAAAGATGATTTTATTATTATTTTGGTTACTGGCAGTAAATTAAATTCCGAAATTCCCAAAATCTTTTGCTATATCCTAGCAGAGGGGAAGCCACTGTAGGGTCTAGGGATTCAAGAGTCAAGCCTGGGGTGGGGGTGTCTGCCACTTCATCCCCAAAGCCCTTTAAGACTGACCTTCAGTCAGGAAGGATCAACTAGGACTGCTGCTGTCTTGTGTGGTCAGCAGAAATTGTGCTTGAGTGGTGAATACAGAAGTTCTATAAATGGATTTATTGGTAACCCCTAACCTTGCTGTGGTAAACCCGCCTTTAAAGACAACTGTGTTTTAAACAAGTTCCCCTATAAAAACTTTAACCTCACACAGAACTTTGCAATATAAAGATATCCATTGAAGGGTGTCCATACTTAAAGTTCTTAGGAAAAAGGGACAGGAAGCAAAATGCCACACAATTTGTCAACATAAAAAATGACTGAAATTTGTTGGATTTTTTTTTTTAACCCATAGTTTGAAAGGCCCAATTATTACCATCCTGATATTTCAGTTACAAACATGTCAGCGACCTTGAAGTATTCTAAGAACAAGGCAGAATATGAATATCTAAAATAAAATATTAACTTACTAAACCAGAAAAGCAACTGCCTTCTTTCTCAATTCGGAAATGTCTCATTGCTGAACAATACGGTAATTTGTTTTATTTAATTACTCTTGAAACGAAATACATGAAAGTTACCAATCTTGCAACTACAAGATGAAACAGCCAGACAGTAACCTTAATGATAAAAGAATAACACAAACAAAAGAAAATAGCTCTCCACCATAGTCTGATCCTCAACATCGCTGTAAGAGAAACAGTCCTAAGGAAATAGTACACTGGTAACATTTTTCTGCTTCTGAGTTCTGTATAATGGGTGAAATGTATAAAGAATGCAATTTATAATTTATATCACATTCTTTTGTCTTAAGCTTTTCTTAGCTATGTTTCCATTTTTTTAAAATGAAATTACTCAGTTAAATTGGGCTTTGAAGGCAATGAAATTAGTTTTTTACCCCTCTACCCTCTATGCTCTGAAAATGTAAGTAGAAACTCACATAAAATAAATATGTTAATTACCAGCATCTTTAAATTAATTTTGGTTGAGAATTTTTTTGTCTTTTTAGTTTCAAAAGTCACAGCCACTAAAGAAGTAACTTCATCACTGCCTAGTTAGGAGTGTTTAACATTCTAAACAGGCATACAGCTAGCAATCTGAAATTTGTGCACAGAAGGGCCCTGTCTCCCCTTCTTCCTGCAGTGTTTATATAATCCAAACTACATATGTTATTATGCACAATCTGATCTCCAGTTTTAAGCAGCTAACATTACATACAGTATGTTATACAAAGAAGATGAAAGCCATCTTAAGTTCTGGGTAAAAATGGTACATTTTAAAAAAGAGAAGGACAAAAAAAAATAAAAACTAATAAAAATTCATATATGTGAAAAGAAATGATACCATTACAATCAATTCTGTAAGGAAAAAAATTTTTGAACAGTTTCTAATATCTTAATATATGAAGTATTAGATGAGCAGAGGTTCAAAAAATGAATTTTGATTCTTTCTTTAAAATCTGCTTTTCCTTTACAAAATGAAAAAGGCATTACTTAAGTTGGTAAGTGATTGACTTTTAGGGAGATATAGTAAAACCTTCAAAAGCTGGAACCTGTGTAAGGTAGAAATCTATCAGAGAAGCAAAACTCAAATATTTTCTACTAAAACAAGCTATAGAAAAGTTGAGACTGCAAAGTACCAAATGCCAAAACTTTGCAAAATAAGCGAAGTTCGGAGGGGATTATAACCATGGCAATGAGACAATATACGATAGAATGAATGTAAAACTAATGTTCTCCTATGTAAACTATCACATAATTCACAATAAAACATTTAAGAAAAAAAAAGCACAAACCACACACACACACAAAAATAATAAGCAAAGTTCCAGATCTCACAGATTTCACTAGATCTGTGTTGATAGCACAAAAAACAAAAAGGTTAGAAATCTATATCAGACCCTAGCCTCCACAACCCTGAGACCAGGAGAACTAGATGGTACCCTTCTACCACTATTGACATCTCTGAAAGGGATCACAATAGGAGGTCCTGGAGAGAGTGGAAGAAAAATGTGAACCAAGCCCAAAACCATGAATAAAGACTGGTCTTATAGAGACTGGTGGAACCCCAGAGACAACGGCCCTGAGTCACCCTTCAAGCCTGGAACTAAACTCACCCCATTGCTCAACTTTCAGCCAAACAATAGTCAGGCCTATAAGATTAGCAATAATACCAAGGAGGTATATACTCCTTTAAACAAAAATCAACTGTATGAAATCAAAAGGGCAGCATTTGCCCAGGGATAAAACTCAGAAGACAGGAAGGGTTAGGAAAGAAGGAGGAATGAAAACAGTAAACTCAGGCAGGCAGTGGGAAGAGATTTATTACATTGTCAGAAATGCAATCAATGTCAAGAAACAAAATGTGTTTGAATTGTTGGAGGGAAAACTCATTGCTTTGTAAACTTTCACCCAAGTCACAATAAAAGGTTAAAAAAAAAAAAGTGGGTGGGGCATTATGATCATATAAATATTATATGTTGATATGTGGGGCACATTTCCTATACAAATATACAATATTCTGGATTGCATCCTTAAATTTTCTTGCAGTTTTCCAACTATGTAGCATTTCTCAGCAATATAAAAGAAACACCAAATAGTAAACTGGTCATTTTTTATACAATTCATTGCTCATGACAACAGGCTGAAAAGAAGGCATGAGAAAAGAATGTGCCTTGTGGGTGTATACTTTTCCTCCCGGCTCAGATTCATAAATACTTCTATATTAAATCAAGCCAAAGTTAGGATCATGGCCAGTGTTTATTATGTTGTCTAGTATTGGATACATAGTGTGAAGTGCAATGTTTAGAACAGTGTAGTAATTAGATACAAAGACTGGGACAAAACTATAAAAGAAAAAAATTTTTCATTAATTTAAGCAAAGTAGGAAATCCAGACTTAAAGTAATTCAGGGGATAGCACAAAAGCACTTTTCTTGTTGAGCCGTAATGTTTATAGAATTCATTCTCCTTCGGTCCACTGATTTTTCCTCTCCCTCTTAATATTTTAAGGAGAAAAGGAATTTTTTAAAGACATTGGGAATAATAAAATAAATTGGACATCGTTAGAAACCAGTTGGAAAACCAATGAAATTACATACCACTGCACAGTTCCTGCATGTGCAACGATCCATGGTCACACACATGTACCAACACCATGGTCAGATGTGGGCAAATGGCAGACATTGAGCCAAGAGATCTCAAAAGGCAGAGCTGTGCGTAGTTAGCTAGGCTATTAAATGAAAGGAGTCAGCTAATATGACATATAAACTCCTCATCAGGGCTAGCACATGGCCCGCCAGAGTTGAAACTCATCCAATATGGACTTTCTAGTGAATTATTTAAACGGATAACAAATCCACTGATGGAAGATAGCTAGGAGATAGAATCAAAGGTTCACATTTCCTTATAAGACAATGGGAGTAACTAAAGTCCAGAAGCTAGTTTAGGATGGCATGCCACCCTAATGTTTGGAATATATAGTACAATCTTCTGAGAGTAAAATACCCTCTAGGGAAAATATGGAATTGCCCAAATTCAAATAATGTAAAGTAATGTAATCTGGTAGTATTATTGAGTCTGGTTGTGGTAGCTTAAAAAGAAATGTGCTATTAACTTTGAGTATAACAAATGTATTTTATTATTCTCCACTATAGTGTATTTTCCTCTTCTTAGCAAGTTGCACTAGAAAAGACACTGAGATAGTACTCATGATATAGAAACTCCGATTCTGACTCGGGCACTTATTGTTTGTGATGTCTGGCAATCCATTTAGTTTTTTTAAGCCTTAAATTCCACATCTATAATTATAGAGGATAGCATAGACTCCCTACCTACACAGGTTTGTTGGGAAGATTAAATGAAATAAGGTGAAAGGCATTTGGTAAATTAAAAAATGCTACACAAAACTTTGGGAGTGCAGTGGCTCTGTAGGACCGCGATCTACAAGGTCAGTGGTTTGAGACCCATAGTCATTCCACAGGATAAAGATGAGGCTTTCTGTTCCCACACAGATTTACAGCCTTGTGAACCCTATACAGAGTCTTTCTGAGCTGGAACTGACTCCATGGCACTAAACAACAACATACCTTAACATAAAGAAAACAAAAATCCTTACAACTGGACCCAATATAAACTTTTGTATGTTGTTGTTGTTAAGTGCTGTCCAGTCAGACTCTGAAAATAGGTTTTCCAAGGAGCAGCTCGTGGATTGAACCACCAAACTTTCAGTTCAAACCAACCTTGCTGTCCAGTGATTATTCTACAGCACCACACCATGTTGAGGTATAATCCATAAGCATTGGACTGCTAACTGAAAGGTCAGTGGTTCAAACCCATTAACCACTCCTTGGAAACTCTATACAGGGCCACAATGAGTCAGAACCGGCTTAACATCACGTAACAACAACAAAGGCTGTATGAAATCTTTGATCTTAATCAGTAAATGCTCCAAGTCCATTTTCGGCAAGCAAGATTATGTCATCTGCATATCAGAGATTGTTAATAAGTCTTCTTGCAATCCTAATGCCACATTCTTCTTAGTAGAATTATTTGTTCAGCATACAGAAATAAGTATGGTAAAAGGATACAACCTTTATGCACATCCTTCCTGATTTTAACAAGACAGTATCCCCTAATTCTATTAAAAGACTGCTTCTTGATCTTTGTACAGGCTCTTCATAAGCACAGTTTACTGTTCTGGAATTCCCATTCTTTGCATTGAAAATACTGAAATTGTTGGGATCTCATTTTACTTGGATCCACAATTATACTCATGGAAACAGTAATCAAGGAAGCAAAGTATTGCACTGGATAAACCTGCTGCAAAAGATTTCTTTAAGGTATTGAAAAGTGCCTCTGACCCAAGCCATGATATTTTTTAATTACCTCATATGCATGCTATAAAACCATGTTGTTGTTATATGCTGTGGAATCGTTACGTCTCAGAGTGACTCTGTACAGGGTTTCCAAGGCGGTAAATCTTTATGGAAACAGAAAGCCTCATCTTTCTCCTGGGACCCTTATTAAACAAAAATATCAAAATATGAAGCTACAATTTCTCGACATATCTTCCATCTAGGTCTATACACTTCTGATGGCATTGTTTTCATCTTGCTAACTTTTCCCTTGTGCAGAGATGAAGACACAATTGTTCAAGTAGAACAAGAAGATACTGAATGGCTTAAAATCAGGAAGGGTGTTTGTTAGGGTTGTATCCTTTCCCCATTCAAATTCAATCTATATGCTGAGCAAGTAACCCGAGAAACGGGACTAGATGAAGAAGAACATAGCATCAGGATAGAAGAAGTTTCAACCTGTAATATGCAGGTGATGTGACCTTCCTTACTTGCTGAGAGTAAAGAGGACTTGAAGCACTTACTGAAGATCAAAGACTATGGTGAAGTATGGATTGCACCTTAAAGTATATATATATAGTCCTTACAATTGAACCAATAAATAACATTATGATATCATGATAAACAAGGAAGAGATTGACGTTATAAAGGATTTCATTTTACTTGAATTCATGATCAACACTCATGGAAGCAGCAGTCAAGAAATCAAAGGACATACTTACTGCATTGGGCAACTCTGTTGCAAAAGATCTCATTAATGTGTTAAAGAGCAAAGATATCACTTTGAGAACTAAGGTGTGTCTGACCCAAGTCGTGGTATTTTCAATTGCCTCATATTCGTGTAAAAGCTGAATAGTAAATAAGGAAGACCAGAGAAGAACTAATACATTTGAATTACAGTGTTGATGAAGATTACTGAATATACCATGGACTGCCAGAAGAATAAACAAATCTGTCTTGGAAGATTTATAGCCAGAATGTTCCTTAGAAGTGAGGCTAGTGAAACTTCGTCTTAATTACTTTGGACATATTGTCAAGAGGAACCAGTCCCTGGAAAAAGACATCCTGCTTAGTAAAATAGAAGTAAAAGAAGACTCTCAATGAGATGGATTGACACAGTAACTGAAACAGTGGGCTCAAACATGGCAACAATTGTGATGACGGTGCAGAACTGACAGTGTTTCATTCTATGTGACTATGAATTGTTGGCCTACTTGAGGACCAACAGCGACCCTTCCTGAAGAATTCTGTGCTCTTTGATTTACACTACATCAAAATGGTACGTTGGTAGTCCTTGAGAGACTCAATTGGGATACTTTTGAAATGTTGTTAGAGTTTGGGGGACAAAAGGAAGCCTGAAGAGGAAAAGTTAGAGCTGGAGGGTGGATGGGGTAAGGTTTCCCAAGAAAATTCTTGTAGGACACCCTTTGCCACCATGGAAGAATGAGCAGATGCACTGTTGTGATGATAAAAAAGATCTCAGTGCAACTTTCCTGCCCTTTTTCTCACCAATGTAATTTTCTTCAAATGTCTTCATAATAAGCCCACATGATTGTCCTTTGTCCTTAGAGAAAATCTACCAACATTACTCCTTTGGAATCCCAAAATACAGTCACCATAACCTTCTGAGCTGTCATCTCTGCCTTGAATTTAACTGATCTAGCAGGTCCCCTAGGAAGCTACTGTTTTGATTACTTTCTGGATTGTACTGATAAATCCAAGATGCATCCATGATTATGATTGGTTCCGTAAAATCATTCCATTAGCTTCTACCTTGCTAAAAGACTGATGGAAAGATTAGCTCTTTGAGCTAGCTGATCTTCACATAACACTTGTTTTTAGTATTCTTTGTTTTTGAAGGCACCCTAATGAGTAAGTGTTTTACTGAGAGAACTTGTTTGCAACCATCCACTGATCACAGCGACATGTTTAGACATGTTTTTTAGAATAAACCCATGCATGTATAAACTGGAACTCTAGTAGAAATACTTTCAGATTATTCCTGTATGTTTAGTTTTATAAGAAACTGACAAATGGTTGTACAGAGTGACTATGTCATTTTATATCCCTACCAGCAATTATGACCAAAATGATTCAGTTTATCCGCATACAGTTAATTTTGAATAATAAGTTAAATATAGTTTCCCAGATAAATATTAGGACAATTTCTCATTGCAGGTATTTATTCTTTGTCCAACAAGATTTAGAGCTCTAACATTGTGGTTGACTACTGGGAATGGGGTGGGGGTGTGGAGAATTAGAAAGAAGATAAAGAACCTAAGAGGGAGACATCTAATTTTAACATCCAGTAACTGTTTTATTTTGGGTTCCTTATGTCTTGTTTTAACGTGTTTCTATTGTAATTGTATCAGTAATCTCTTTCCCTTCAGGTGGCCTTTTCAAAAGGCACTGAAAACCTTGAAGAGTGAGAGGTAATAGATTAGTCTCAGAGCAAAAAGAGGTTTAGGAATAGCTTTGAAATCACTGAAAGGAAGCCAGGCTTTAGCTACCGATCACTAGGTAGTCAAATCAATCTTTACTAAGTAGCTGGTTTTTAGAGCAAATGCTCTGGGTAAGGAGTGACTTCTTTAATGAAGCCCAGTAGCTTAATTTCTCCTGATAATTACGTAGTGCCCTATTTTCTCTTAGTCAGACATGACTCTCAAAGCTATTGAGACATTTATATATGACATACGCAAACGATATAGAGGAACAGAAGTTTGTATTTAAATAGCTTCTGACCTAAATCTAAAATGTTTAGAACTTTAATAGACTGTTAGAGAGACACTGAACCTCTAATTATTGTATTAAATTCTCAAGAGTAGTTTAAAAAATCGTTTTCTCAATGCATACATTGTTTTGTGCATCTTTTGCCTTGCAAATTACTATTATTCTTGTAAGTTACTTCTGTTTATTCTACATTGCCCTTTCATAGAAAAACTTCGGACTTTTATCAAATTTCTTATTGTCATCATCAATACTATCAATATTCTTCATCCATTCTAGATTAGGATCTCTGGACATCAGTAAGAAACCATTAAGCTGATTTTTTGTTTTGTTTTAAGTTCCCAATGGTAAGATTATAAAATATGAAAGTCACCATTTAAATCATTTTTTAAAAAATTCTATTGTGGTGAAGGATACACCTAGAAGTGGGACAGGTGATCATATGATTGTTCTAATGTGTAACTTTTTGATGAACCACTTGCAAACAGCTGCATCATTTAACATTCACACCAGCAATGTATGAAGGTCTCTGTTCCTCTGCATCTGTGTTATTTTCCTTTTTTCAGACAATAACCATTCTAGTGGATGTGAAGTGCTATATCATTGTGATTTTGATTTGCATTTCCTTAATGTCCAATGATGTCAAGCAATTTTTCGTGTGCTTGTTGACCATTTGTATAGCTCCATTGGAAAAAGGTCAATTCAAACCTTTCGTTCATTTTTAAATTGGGCTGTACATCTTTTTGTTACTGACTTGTAAGTGTTCTTTTCATACTTTGGATATTGAATCTTTATCACTTATTTTCTACTAATTTTATAGATGGTCTTTTCACTTTCTGGATCATGTCCTTTGATGCACACATTTAAAAATGATTTTATAGTATAATCTGTCTATTTTCCCTTGATATTTATGTTTTTCCTGTCATGTATAATAATTCATCACCAAATACAAAGTCTTGAAGATTTACCCCTATGCTTTTGCCTAAAAGTTTTAGTTTTATATTTAGGCCTTTAATCCATTTTAAGTTAGTTTTTGTATATAGAGTGAAATAGGGATCCAACTATATTCTTTTACATGTGGTTATTGAGTTATACCACTACTCTTTGTTGAAGAGACTTTTCTTGGGAAATAATGTTAAGATGGTTGACTGTCTTATAAATATTGGTTTCCCTTGCCTACTACTGTAAAATAGATACTTGAGTGGGATAGAAAGGAATATCCTGAATCATGATTATAGAAACTTGTAAGCCCATCTTCATCCTAAAACTGATTGGAATACCTAAAAAAAGTGCTAGAACTTATCCAGTGAGAGAGGCTTCTTGTGGAGCCTTTGTAGTGTATAAGACCTTAGGTGGAATCCTGATCCCCATCCAGAACCTTCTGAGGTGGGACAGTCCCATTTGAAAGGACAGGCAGACCAACCTGGAACAGCTACAGGAACTGAAGATACTCCTTGAAAGAAAGACCAGCAGGAAAAATCAAAAACAAAAATGGCAGTCTGAATGGCTATCGCAAATTGTTCACTGGGGAGTCATCAAGGCAAGCAATCAAGTCCCTTTAGGGCAAATCCCCTTCCAAGACTGAAACTTGGAGGAAATACACGAGCAGGCATATAAGCTTGCTGGTGACCACGTTGGTCTACTGGTGAGTGGAAGTAGGGGAAAGGCAGCAATGAAGATATGAGCTGAGTTTGACCATATTCCATAGACTCCTGTCAACCTGGAGATGAGAGGGTGAAGAGGAAGGGCAGGTTGGTCCAAAGTATGGTGAGACCAGGGAGCTTCTGAGCCCATGGACAAGGACACAGCCATGAAGGGCTAGTACTGACAGTGAAGCATCCAGCTGATATAAAGTGAGGGGAAACACACAAGAATGCCTAAACTTGCAGATAGTACCCATTTGACCTAGCTTCAATGGCTTGATGATCAGAATTCAACTAGAAGAAGATAAAAAAATTTTGATAAAGGAAACAAGTGTAAATTACTACAATTTTATGAACTTGACCTATCCTTATGGATGTATTAGCCCAAAATACCAACTGAGAAGGAAGGAATCCTCATATTAAGGATTAATTCTATCCCCTCTATACATAGGGTTGATAGGGATTGGCAATTTAGACATTGACTACCTAAAACTGTTGTTGTTGTTGTTATGTGCCATGAAGTCGGTTCCAACTCACAGCAACCCTGTACAGGGTTTCCGAGGCTGTAAATCTTTACGGGAGCAGAAAGCCTCATTTTTCTCCTGTGGAACAGCTGGTAGTTTCGACCTGCTGACCGTGAGATTAGCAGCCCAATTCATAACCACTATGCTACCAGAGGGGGGCAATAAAGGCACAAAGTTACTGGCTTACAAGTTTTCAAGAGGTAGTTTAATTTCAGAGTATGTGGGGTAAGGTGGAACCTCCATGGAGTAGTTTTCATCTTGTCTAGATGAGTCTGGTGAAAGGAGATGGGATAAGGTTCTTATGATTCAATAATAGTTCATTGTTATCATGACCAATTGTGATGGTCACAGCTGTAAAGGTAGAAGTTCTGTAACAAAAAGGGGGAAGTAGTTCATCTTACAGTCCAGGAACAGAGGACCTAGGAGCATCAAGGGAGAAGAGCACGAGTGGAATGTGGGACCATATTCAGAGAAGCAGCAACACCAGAGATGGAGGCAGAGATGATGACATGGAAAGAGAGAGAGAGCAGCTGAGGACTCCAGAAAGGCTGTGTGCTGGCGGCCAGGAGACAGACTTGCAGAATGGGCCCTTTGGTTTTTTAAATGATTATATAATCCTGAGTGTTTCTGTATGCATTCAAAGGGAAAAAACAAAACAAAAAACACACACACACACAGAGGGAATAGAAGCAAATACTGTTGGATGATGATGCATGGAGGGGATTGTAATCATTGCAATGAAATGAAATATAACAGATAAGTGTAAAACTGATGTTCTACCATTTAAACTATCACTCAATTCACAATAAATAAAAACTTCTATCACTGAATAGTCTTGGCGTATTTGTCAAAAGTCAATTGGCATACGTTTGTATTCACTTCTGTAGTCTATCGATTCAGTAGGACTTAGCAAATTTCATCACTGTTGCTTTTATATGTGAATTTTTAAAGAGAAAAATGTTGTCTTCCAATTTGTTTTTCTTTTTTCAATATTGCTTTGGCTGTTCAGGGCTTCATGCAATTCCATACGAATTTGAGGATAAGCTGCCCTATTTCTGGAAAATGGATTTTTTTTAAAATATACTGGAATTTTGGAATTTTGATGGGAATCATATTGAATCTGTCGATTACTTTGGTTATTAGTGACATCTTAACCTTATTAAGTCTTCGCAACCATAAACACATGATGTCTTTTCATTTATGTCTTTTTCATTTATTTAGCAATCTCTGTGTTATTTCTAATAACTACATGTGTAACAATATCTCAAAATAAAAAGTTTAAGAAAATCCAGAAAACCTAAAATCAAAATAATAATTTTTTTAAATGCCTTGCAAAAAATAAATTAGGGTATTATCACTTAGAATGAAAATATATCAAAAGCAAAGACTGTTTCCAGATGTGGATACAACATAACATCTGGAAGCTCTGAGAGGTCTTTACAGTAAACAATGCTGGTGGCCAAATTGCAAAGTGGCTTAAAGGATATAGTTGTAGCGAGTCCTGTGAATTCCAGAAGGATAGGGAACAAGGTGCATGATTGAATAAATGTAAATTTCACATTTCCCGAGTATAATGAACCATTTCAAACTCAGTGACTTAATGCAATAATAATCATTTATTTATTCACATATCTAGGGTTTGACTGCGTTCAGCTAGGCAGTTCTTACCCAGGATCTCTCATGCCGATGCAGTCAGGTGAATGGGACTAAGATGGATTGATTGAGAAGACTCAAACAGTTTGGAGCTGGAACAACTGGGCACGTTTGTCTCTCTGTGTAATCTTGCCTTGTGAGTCCTCCACTTAATTGAACTCAGTAGAGTCAGACTTCTTTCATGGCAGCCTCAGTTTCTCAAAAGCAAAAGAAAGAAGCTACATGGCCTTTTATAACACAGACTCAGTATTTGCACAGCACTCTTTAGTTTTCTTATTGAGAGTTATCTGAGTGTATTGAAGACCTTGAGCTTTAGAGAGAGACAGACCTGTGTTCATAACCCTGTTCACCCCCTTCTTAGTCTTGGCAAAGTGATTTAACTTCTTTGCAACCCAAGGTAAAACTTATTATCTTAATAGCTAGCATCAGAATCCCCCTTGGGAAAGTAAATGTCTTCAATGGGAAAACAATTTATTAGGACAGGAGATGAGACCTTATAGTCCTGAGCACAAACGGCAAGGGCTAAACTGCTCTGAATGTGATGAGAGAAGAATTTGTGTTTATGCCTGAGAAGTAAACACTTAATAATAACAACAAATTATTGAATTTAGAATTGTTTGCATTACTATGCTGCTTCTGTGCCATTATCCCTCCCTGAGAAGCTGACATATGATTACACTTTTAATATGACTGTAACTACCTTGAAGAGAATGGCATATAGTAGAAAGCCAATAAATGGTAACAAGTAGTATAGATATTGATTAAAAGTTCCACCTTACACATCAGTAGAAAAATGACTAATTATTGCTTAATATACCATTTAAGACTACAAGGACATCATAGAAAACTCAAATGGGCTTAAACAGTGGTTGTTGTTAAGTGTCATCAAGTCAGTTCCACTTAAGTGATAAGGTCAGAGGAGACCAAGCTTCCAGATTGGATGATCTAGCAACTTAAGGATCACCAAGGATCTATCTTCCCATTATCTCTCTGCTTATCTACACAGTATTAGCTCCAACCTTCATCCTGATGTTGATTCCCCTTGTGAATGAAATATGGTTACCAACTGCAACTAGCCTATGTGTTTCCTTGCTTACATACTTCGGTGCCAACATTTTAAGCAAAGGTTCCTAAAATTCACCTTTTTTGGACCATCTGAGGTTCAATGTCCACTTCTAAATTTGGAGTTGTTCTTGTTGTTAAGCACCGTGGAGTCGGTTCCGACTCATAATGACCCTACACAGGGTTTCCGAGGCCGCAAATCTTTATGAGAGCAGAAAGCCTCATCTTTCTCCTGCAGAACAGCTGGTAGTTTCAAACTGCCGACCTTGAGGTTAGCAGCCCAATTCATAACCACTACACTACCAGTGAAAGTGAAGAGGACTTGAAAAATTTACTGATGAAGATCAAAGAGCACAGCCTTCGGTATGGGTTGCATCTCAATGTCAGAAAAACAAAAATCCTCACCACTGAACCAATAAACAACATTCTTATCAACGGAGAAAAGATTGAAGTTGTCAAGGACTTCATTCTTCTTGGATCACCTATCAATACTCGTGGAAGCAGCAGTCAAGAGATCAGACGACGTATTGCATTGGGCAAATCTGCTGCACAGGAACTTTTTAAGGTGTTGAAGAGCAGAGATGTCAGCTTGAGGACTAAGGTGTGCCTGACCCAAGCCATGGTATTTTCAATAACCTCATATGGATACGAAAGCTGGACAGTGAATAAGGAACACTGTAGAAGAATTTGAGTTGTAGTGTTGGAGGAGAATACTAAGGGTGCCATGGACTGCCAAAAGAACCAATAGATCTATTTTGGAAGGAGTGCAGCCAGAGTGCTCCTTGGAGGCCAGGATGGCTAAGCTTCATCTCTCATACTTTGGACATATTGTCAAGAGGGAGCAGTCACTGGAGAAGGATGTCATGCTGGGTAAGGTGGAGGGTCAGAGAAAAAGAGGAAGATCCCCAATGAGATGGATCAGCCAGGTGGCATCATTGATGGCGTCAAGTGTGGCAGCGGTGGTGAGGTTGGCCCAGGATCGGACATTGTTTCGTTCTGCTGTGCATGGGGTCGCTATGAGTCGGTTCTGACTCGATGGCACCTGACAACAACAACAACAACGCTACCAGAGCTCCTTAAATTTGGAGTAGAACATTCTAATTGAGTTGAGTTCATCATGGCCCATCTTAGTATTAGTGGAGAAGGCAGTTCATTTGCATGTGGTCTTTACATGGAAGGATTAAGTTCTTAAATGAATGTCTGACTAGTGGGAAACAAATCAGCAAATAGCCAACAGAATAGGTAAATATAGGCTACAGACTAATTCTTAAATTTATGAGCTATAGTAGGAAAAATAATAAGGGATATTTTAGGTAATAATAACAATTTACATTTAAGAAGGTTGGCAGTCACTAGTATAAGAGAGACCAGGGAAAAGGGAAGATAATAGAATACTCTTGTTATTGTTGTTAAGTGCTGTCAAGTTGGTTCTGACTTACAATGACTCTGTATAGGGTTTCCAATGAGTGGCTGGTAGATTTGAACCACCAACCTTGCAGTTAGCAGTCCAGTGTGATCAAAATGAAGAAAGAAAGAAAAAAAAAGGTTTGGAGAGAACAAAAAGGACAGAAGATAAATTAATTGTGAGAGTTTTGGCTCAGTAAGAAACTAATAGTTTGGTTTTTTTTTTTAATGGAAATTCCATTTTTATTTGCTTCTAAATATACATAAATGCTTTGAGAAAAAGTATTATTTTTTATTTTGTGTATATCTGTTCTTGGAAAAGTTCCATTATCTTTTAATTCCGTTTTTCCATGAACTTTTTGGAGCCTGTTCTTATGTACATAAATTCAAGAAAAGATTCCATTATCTTTTCATTCCATTTTCCATGAACTTTTTTTAAAAAAACCTTTAATTGTGAATTATGTGCTAGTTTACATGGGAGAACATTAGCTTTACATTCATCCTATCGTATATCCTTTCATTGCCATGGTTACAATCCCCTCCATGCATCATCAACCAACCAAAGGGTATACCCTGCAAGCCTCCACCCCCCGACCCCCCCACCCCTGGGTCATCAGCACACAGCCCCTCTCCCTCTCTGGGTCTAAACTCCCCAGCCACTCCATCTCTCCACATCATTGTCTCTGCCTCTGAAACTAATAGTTTTTTGTTGTTGTTTTTCCTTGTATATAATAACACAGAGGCCTAATTGTAAAGTTTATTGGAGTCGTCAGCAAAATAGAATAGAAAAAACAGAACAGATATAATTTGTAGTAAAGAAACATCTGAAACTCAATTATCTAATAATAATATTTGAGTAATCTTTTCCCCTTTTAATTCCTGAAGTATAGTGAATTTATGTAATATAATTCATCTATCCTGAGTCCTCATAACTCTCACCAAATGTTTGGGTGAGACCAGGCAAATAGGGTGTATGGGACTCTAACACAGAGTTTGGTTAGTTTTGCCATCCCACCAGGTTTAAAAGGAGTCATCTTGTGAACTTGACCTATATTTACAGATGTAGTAGCTCAAAGTACCAACTGAGAGAGAAATAGACTTCACATCAAGGACCAAGCCTATCCATTCTGCGCACAGGATTGATAAGGATGGACAACTTAGACATTGGCTACCTAAAATAGTGGGGTGCTATGAGTTGGAACCGACTCCACGGTACTTAACAACAACAACATAAAGGCACAAAAAGGAGCGCTGGTAGCATAGTGGTTACAAATCGGGCTGCTAACCTCAAGGTCAGCAGTTTGAAACTACCAGCTGTTCTGCAGGAAAGGAGGCTTTCTACTCCCGTAAAGATTTGTACCCTTGGAAACCCTGTGTAGGGTCACTGTGAGTCGGAACTGATTTCACAGTACTTAACAACAACAACGACATAAAAGCTTGTAGTGTCTGGTTTACAAGTTTTCTAGAGGGAGTTTAGTATTAGAGTGTGCAGGGGAAGCTCAAATCCCCACTGAATAGTTTTCATTTTCTCTAGATAGGTCTGGTGAAAGGAGTTGGGAATAGGATTCTTTGATTCAATAGTGAGTAATTGTTATCATGACTAATTGTGATTGTCACAACTATAAAGGTAAAAGTTGTATAACACAAAGGGGGGAGTAGTTAATCTTACATTCCAGGAACAGAGGACTCTAGGACCATCAAAAGAGAAGAGCATGAGTGGAACATGGGACCCTAACCAGAGAAACAGTGACACCAGAGATGGAGGCAAAGGTGATGGCATGGAGAGACAGAACAGCTGAGGACTCTAGACTCATAGAATGAGAAAGGCTGTGTGCTGGCAGCCAGGAGGCAGGCTTACAGAATGCGCCCTTTGGTTGTTTAAAAGATTATATATTCCTACGTGTTTTTGCATACAATGTTATTGTAGTCTTAAACCATTGAGTCAGTTCCGACCCATAGTGACTTTGTATAGGCTTCAAAATATAGCTTTCCCAGGGTGAAGAAATGTCTTAAATGAAGGAATAATTTTGTTGTAGTGGGTTCCATAAAATGAAGTAAGAATGAGTAAAGAAAAGCAAAGATGCATGTAAACAATTACTCCAAAGACCAAATAAACCATGAAAAACTCAGCCTCCACAACCTGACATAAGAGAAAAGTAGATGGTTCCCAGCTACCACTGCTGACAATTCTGTAAGAGATCACTACAGAGGATGCTGGATAAAAAAATACCACACCTACTGGTCTGGTAGACATTAGTAGAAACCCCCACCCCTGATTATGGCCCTTAGTCACCCTTAGGAACTAAACTCACACCAATGACTCAACTTTCAGTCATAAAACAGAGAGACCTACAAGGTTAACAGATATGTTGCTGCTGATAAATACTGACTGCCAATTGCAAGGTTGGTGGTTCAAACCTACCAGCTACTCCTAAGAAACCCTATACAGGGTCACTAGGAGTCAAACCAGACTCAACAGCACGTAACAACAACAAGGTTAAAATAACAACAGGAAGATAAGCACTTCTTATACCAATCAACCAAAGGAAATCAAAAGGGCAGCATTTGCCTATGGACAAAACTCAGAAGATAGTAATGAGTAGCAAAGAAGGACAAATGGAAATGGAAACTTAGGGAGGAAGTGGAAAGAGTGCTGTTACATGATAGGGACTTAAAACAATGTCACAAAATAAAATATGTATGGATTTTATGGAAAACAATCTTTTTTCTGTAAACTCACTCAAATCACAATAAAAATTTTAAGTAAAAAACAACAACAAAAAAGGAGTCATCTTAGAAACAAGAACAGAAGATCCCAGCACCATCACAGAAAAAGAGCCGCAAGTGGAACACAAGACCCTTGCTTGGAAAAGCAGCCGAAGCAGTGGCATGGACAGGCAGAGTGGAAGGTTTCCCAGTCCACAGACTGAGCGATGCTGGCTTGCAGAATTGAATGCCCTCTGGGCATTTATCAGTAATGCTAAAGGAGCCTGTAAAACTTGCCTGAGCAGGGCAGAGGTCATGGTACCATGTGACTGAGAGGCCAAGAACAAAAGAGAGACTTGTCTGCAGTATAGCTGAGAAGAAACATTTCTGATTGGCACACTAATGTTTCCTGAATTGTTCCTGATATTGAACTGTACCCTATTAACTTCCATAATTCACTACTTGTCTACCAATTTGTCTTGCTCTAGTCGTTTCTATGTTACTGTGATGCTGGTATTTTAAATGTCAGCTGGGCCACCCATGGTGAACAGGTTTCAGACCAAGATACACTAGAAATAAGGAGAGACAGACCACTTCTGAAAGGTTGTTGTTGTTAAGTGTCTCAAGTTGGTTCTGACTCATAGTGACCCAGTATAGGGTTTCCAAGGAGTGATTGGTGCATTGGAACCTCCGATCTTGCTGTCCAATGCATTATCCTTTAGCACCTCACCAGGGATCCTCTGAAAGGTTAGACACTGAAAACCTTATAAATAGCAGTGAAACACTGTTAGATAGTAGTACTGGAAGATGAGTCCTTCATGTTAGAAATAAGACTGGGGAAGAGCTGCCTTCTTAAAGTAGAGATAACCTTAATGACATGGATGGAATAAAGCTTTCTGAACCTTCTTTTGTTGATGGGGCACAACTCAAAATGAGAAGAAACATCTATTAATAATTGGAACTAGGAATGTATGAAGTTTGACTTTAGGAAAATTGGAAGTAATCAAAAAGGAAGTGAAGCACAGAAAGATTAATATATTAGGCATTGCTGTTGTTGTTGTTAAGTGCTGTCTAGTGGGTTCCGACCCATAGTGACACTGTATAGGGTTTCCAAAGAGTGGCTGGTGAGCTTGAACTACTGACCTTGTGGTTCAAATTAACTTTTCAGTCCAGCGCATTAACCCACAGCACTATATCTGAATAGGACAGTCATATGATTTACTATGCTGGGAATGACAAATTGAAGAGAAATGACATCCCATCCATCATCAAAAAGAGCATTACAAGATCTATCTTGAAGCACAATGCTGTCTATGATAGGATAATATTCATACTCTTGCAAGGAAGACCAGTTAATACTACTATTAATCAAACTTACACACCAAATACGAAAACCAAAGATGATAAAATTAAAAAATTCTACCCATCTTTTCAGTCTAAAATTGATCAAACATGTACTCAAGATGTACTGATCATTACTGGTGATTAAATGTGAAAACAGGGATAAAAGAGGAAGAATCTGTAGTTGGACAATATGGCCTTGTTGATAGAATTGATTTGGAGATCACATGACGGAATTTCGCAAGACCAGCATTCTTGGTATTCATTGCAAATACTTACTTTCAACACCTAAATGGCAACAATACACAAGGACCTCACCAGAAGGAATACAGAAGAACCAAATTGACTATATCTGTGGGAAGAAGTGGTGGAGATGCTCAATATCATCAACCAAAACAAGGCCAGGGGCCAAATGTGGAACAGACCTTCAATTGCTCATATGCAAGTTAAAGCTGAATAATATTCAAACAACTCCACAAGAGCCAAGATATAACTTTAAATACATCTCACTTGAATTTAGTGACCATCCCAGAACAGATTTGATGCATTAGACACTAATGACCAAAGACCAGAAGAGTTGTGAGATGACTTCAAGGACATCATCCACGGAGAATACAAAAGGTTATTAAAAAGATGGAAAAGAAAGAAAAAACTAAAGTGGATGTCAGATGAGACTCTGAAATGTGTTCTTGAATGTAGAAAAGCTAAAGCAACTGGAAGAAATGATGAAGTAAAGAGTTGACTAGAAATGTTAAAGGGCAGCTCAAGAGCACAGAGTCAAGTATTATAATTAAATATGCAAAGACCTGAAAGTAGAAAACCAAAAAGGAAGAAAACACTCAGCATTTCTCAAGCAGTAAGAATTGAAGAGAAAATTCAAGTCTTATGTTACAATATTGAAGAATTCTAAGTGTGGCACTGTAGGATAAGCACTGGACTGTTAACTGCAAGGTCGGTGGTTCAAACCCACCAGCTACCCCTCAGAAAACTTATACAGGGTTGCTATGAGACAGAATTGACTCAATGACATTAAACAACAACAAGGGCAACATACTGAATGATGCAGGAAAAGATGGAAGGAATATACAGAGTCACTGTATCAAAAAGAACTGGTCAATGTTCAATCATTTCAAGAGTAGCATATGATTAAGAACTGATGGTATTGGAGGAAGAAGTCCTAGCTGCACTGAAGGCACTGGGGATAATCAAGGCTTCAGGAATTGACTTCATACCAACTGAAATGTTTCAACAAACTGATGCAGCACTGGAGGTACTCACTTGCCCATGCCAAGATATTTGGGAGACAGCTAGCTGGTCAGCTTATTTGTGCCCATTCCAAAGAAAGGTGACTCGAGAGAATGCGGAAATCATAGAACAATATCATTAATATCACATGCAAGCAAAATTTTGCTGAAGACTGTTAAAAATTTGAAGTCAGATTCAGAAGAGGATTTAGAACTAGGGATATCATTGCTGATGTCACTTGGATTGACACAGTAGCTACAACAATTAGCTCAAATATATCTACTGTTGTGAAGCTGGTGCAACATTTTGTTCTATTACAACAGGCAACATTTTGTTCTATTACACACAGGGTTGCTAAGAGTCAGAGACAAATCTACAATACCTAACAACAACAATCCTGAGATTACACCTACTCCTCACTTACCGACGATTTCATTTTCTGATATTTCACATTTACAATAGTAAAAAAAATCTACTATCTGACTATTTTTCTCGTTATTGGCATAAATCTGTCAGTAACATATGCCAAGTTCGTATGAATGTGAAGGTTAAGGATATGTGTCAGCTTGGCTGGGCCATGATTCTCAGTGGCTTGGCAGTTATATAACGTAACTTGACAGTTATGTAACAATATAGGTATCCTCTATTTTGTGATCTGATGTGATCATATTGCATTTTTGCATATTACCTATTTTCACATAATGATCTTTTCTTTGAAACCTAACCATACTGACAAGTGAGAAGTGGGAATATTAAGGACAGAAAGACAGAAAGCAGCCAAGGGCATAAAATACGAAGAGCTGGTGTTACAACAGCCCAGAATTGCACTTCTTACTGTATCACTGGAAACACCATACAGGATGCTGGAAGCATGAGGGAGGCCATCCAGAAATATAGTCACTTCTAGAAATATTGGCAGAAGAAGAAAGAGAATGATGGATGCTCCCTTCTTTCTACCTTCTAATTTTCTGCTGGTGTCTTCATGGTCAGAACCTAATAGGAAGCTGGCTGGGAACAAAGCCTGGGAAATATAGTCTGTAGGCTCCTAACCCCAGCATTCCAAAGCAGACTATAGAAAAGTTGGTGTAGAGCTGAGACTGTGTACTTCTATATTGTTAAAGACACCAAATTAGAACACAGATAGAGACAAGTAACTCTTCATACCTCATGGCTCAGTAATGTCACATTGTTGTTGTTGTTATGTGCCGTGGAGTTCATTCTGACTCATAACAATCCTGTACAAGGTTTCCAAAGCTGTAAATCTTTACGGGAGCAGAAAGCCTCATCTTTCTCCTACGGAATGTCACATTAGAGAACATAAATAATCTAAAGTAAACTAAATGCAAAAAGAAAAAAAATTGCATAGAGATGTTGGAAGTGGCATCACTGATAACAGCAAAACCATGAAAAAGAGTTCATAGGCCCAACAATAGGGGAATGATTAAGCAAGTCATAGCATATCAGTGTAATAGAATATGCTAAAGTTAAAAAAGAAAAACAAAAGAAACGCGTTTCAAATAAGTCTGAAAATGCTGGTACAAAATAAAGTGAGATAAAAAAATGTAGAGCCAATAATTGTATGTCTAACTAATTACAACTGTGTAAAAATGTATGAACATATTAATAAAGATGAGGGGAAACTTGGACTGATGTAACTGGCTTAGAGTTTAATGTTTCTTAGGTTTCCTTTCTTCTACAAAGTTGCTTAAGTTCTTAATTAAAAGAGAAAAGTAAAGGACTCCTTAATTTTATTTTCAGATCCCCATACAACTGAAAGTAATGTTTCATGTTAAGTTGCTTTGAAGAAAAAAAAAAACAGTTCACATGCAAAGGGCGTGCTCATGTATGTGCTTGCTCACACACACACACACACACACACACAGTACAACCTGGCTAACCGTTCCCACCATAACACTTTTTACAACTTTGGCATTAATCACTGCCATGGCCTGAGGCCAGTGTCCCATTGGTCTAGAGATTTTATTTTACAACCTGAGAACATTGGCTGGCTCCCCATGCCTCTGCTTTCCTGCTCTGAGCTGAGTCTTTCGTGGTGTTTTTTTTTTTTTTTTTTCTAGTTGCTATACTTCATGTGTTTTACTACAGGCCAGGAACTGTTAACTAAAGCAATGAATAAAGATAACAGAGAAAACACAAAAAACAGGTGTTTGAATGACTATTTGAAGTTTGGTTAATATTTATTGCTTCAAAATGATTTTGTTCTCCCCTTGAGCCTGAAGTGCTTTCTTTATACCATACTTGAAACAAACTCCCCCAAATCCTGAAGGTAGAAAGGTCAGACCTTTGATTCACCCCTCCCCCAACCCCCATGGCTTCCCTGAGCCAATGATGTGCCAGTTTGTTTGGATTCATCAACTCCCTCTCACTAGCAGACTAAAACTGATGCTTGCCGCAGCTGCCTTAAGATTATCTAGAGACTGTGAGTGTGTGGTTACAGCAGAGAAAGTATAACAGCAGAAGTCCCTCCCATAGGGACCTATTGGCAGATTGCCCAAGAGACCTTGGCCTGCCCTGGGTTGGCTGTGTGTGATTGACAGATCAGGCAGTTAAAGGACTTAAACCAGGTTCTGCACTTGACCAACTTTCCAGTTTTGCCTTTTGAGGTTTGAGAATCATCATCCAAAGGGTGTTGTAATGGTTGATTTTACACGTCAGCTTGACTAGAGTATGGTACCCATTTGTTTGGTTAAACACGAGTCCATGTGTTGTTATGGAAGTATTTTGTAGCTGTGATTAGCATTTACAATCAGGTGACCTTAAGTAAAGATTACCTTTGATACTGTGAGTGGACCTCATCCAGTCAATTAGAGGATCTAAGAGCAGAAAAAGCTGGTTTCCCTCCACTTGTTCTTCATGAGTCATTAGGAGCATTCTGCTCACTGTTGTCCTTGAACTCGGACTGAAAGAGGAACCACCATCTAGAATATTGCCAGTTACACATCAAAGGAAAAGGGTCTTGCACTGACATTTATAAGTATGTGCTATTTTTGCTCACAACTTGTTAGCCAGAAACAAACCCATGTCTCCCGTACCAAACCTGGACCATGCAGTCCAACCCTGACATATGCTGAGAAGGGGAACAAGAAAGAGTTGGCAAATCACACTAATGACAATCAGAGAAGCACCATTAGTGAGCTGTGTGTCATTAGCCAGCTGTGTGCCATGTCACTTACATTCTCTAATTCTCACAGTAAATTTTGATTTGACTTCAATTTTCAGATGAGAAATCGGAGGCATAGACAGGTCAAAGAATTTGCCCAAGATTCTCATCTAATATATATTTGCTTTCAGTTTCATTCAATTACAAAACCCATGCTTTTCCATTATTCCTCCTAGTAAAACATGTTTAGCTGCTTACAGCTTCATAAACGGGGGGAGGAGAATCGAGCAGGGAGGAAAGAGTTTACTGCTAACGAATACTTGCCTTCACAATGCCAAATGATCCATACTTCCTTGGCCTTGTTAGTCTAATGAGGTCACCAACTGAACTAACCTACCCAAGGATACCAACTCAACACCACAAAGCCAGAAACAAAAACAACTGAAACAAGGTTATTTTGGAGAAAGGGAAACTAGTGGGTCAGACTGTACCATCAGTTTGAGAGGTAGCAAGATGCTATCTATTTCTGTCCCACAAAAACCTTCAAGTGATCACTTCAGCAGGCCTCTTATTACTCAGAATGGCACCCAATTGCTTTAAAGACATCTCTGCTATTATACAAGATATAATGCTCACCTTTGCCCCTAAGGAGTGCTCATAAGTTTTAGAAGTTCATGAAAAGCATTATGTTTATACTCTTTTCTTTCTGCTCTGAATGTACTAATTTTGAATGGGCTCGCATTTAGAAGTGAAGTGTACACTCAAGCACACCAGAGATTGATCCTTTCTTGAAGCCTCTGGCATAGCATAGTTGTGTACCATTGACCTACTTTTATGAGAGATGCAAAATTCAACAAAGGAAAGATGATCCTTTAATATTTTAAAATAGTTTTTACACTGTGTCTCATTTCTGCTATTTGCCATTTGTCAATTCTGAATCATAGTGACCCTATATTACAGAGTAACACTGTCCCATGGAGTTCCTTAGGCTGAAATCCTTACTAAACCAGGTCATGAGGTCTTTTTTTTATGTAGAGTCACTTACAGGTTTGAACTGCTGACCCTTTAGTTCAGCCCTAAATTAATCATTGTACTACCTGAGCTCCTTGTCTCGTTTCTACCACGTTTCTTGTTCCTGCTAAGTGCTGTTGAGTCAGTTCCAATTCACAGCGACCCTATATAGGGTTTTCAAGAAGTGACAAGCATGGCAACAGTAGTGAGGTTGGCCCAGGATCGGGCAGTGTTTTGTTCTGCTGTGCATGAGGTCGCTATGGGCCGGTACTGACTCGATGGCACCTAACAATAACAAGAAGTGGCTGGCGAGTATAAACTACCAACTTTGTAGTTAGCAGTCCATTGCTTATCTTACAGCACAATACCTTCTACTACATTTATTGTTTTTGCTGTTGTTGTTGTTGTTGTTGTTGTGTGCCATTGAGCCAGTTGAGCCTGTTCTGACTCATAGTGACCCTGCCTAGCTGATGGTAAACCAGAACCACTGCCATCAAGTCACTTCAGATTCATAGTGACTTTGCATACAGTTTGGTTTCCAAGGAGTGGCTGGTGGGTTTGAATCCTGGATCGAATCTCTGACCTGGTAGGGGTGAGGGTGGTTTTGAGCTGTTGAGTTGGTTCAAACTCATAGCAACCCTATATAGGGTTCCCAAGGCTATAAATCTTAATGGGAACAGAAAGTCTCATCTTTCTCCCGTGGATTGTCTGGTGGATTTGAACTGCTGACTTTGAGATTAGCAGCCCAATGTATAACCCACTATGCCACCAGAGCTCCTTGACCTTGGGGTGAGCTGTCCAGATTTGTTAACACTGCAATCACTACAAAGATAGAATATCAAAATTAAGCTTCAAATAGTACTCTTAAAATAATCAGTAAGGCATGGAAGTCAAACCTCAATTTTAAGAGGAATGTCCTAGAGTTGAGGGTCAACCCCTCTCTAAAACAGCCAAAATTTAAGTCACCTGAGTAAATAGAGAGCTGGGAAGGAAAGGCAATCTGAACTTTGCAACCTCTCATATTTAAAAGAAGAAACAGAAGAGGTAATTAATTCCAATTAACCCTTTGTGTTTTATGGGTTTTGCATCTTTGAGAAGGTTAAGATGACAGCCCATTCTAAACATAGGTCCATTTATATTAACAGCATTTTCTATGGGTGACTTAAGTGCATATTTAAAACATTCCAACAGAGAAACAAAAAAAGACATCAAAGGGCTAAATAAATCCACACAAGCACTGGAATTTTCAGAGTCAATTCATTTGGACTTTATCTCACCCTTATTTGCCAACCACAATCCAAATGAGACTATGAAATAATCAGTACTCCAAAGATTTGATTTTCATAGTCAAAACAACATACAACTAGCCTCTTTTGGGAGAAAAACTTTAGGGGATAGCTTGTGTTATTAGTAAAGGGAGCTAGCAGAGGATATTGGGGGATTATTTTACTAACACTTACGTTTTAAATGAGTTAAACAGGTGTCAAGTTCCTGTCTGAATAGTAACTCTGGATGCTAAAAATGAACAAGAACAGGTTGTGGTTTTGCTATTTTTAATTAATTTAGATTTTTTTTTTTTTTTTTTTTTACTACTTGGGTGGTTAGCTGGAATAACAGTGACTAGAATGGTCCTGAACACCTCAACTTGGGTTGATGATGTAATTCAAAGAGAACAATTACTTTAACTTTTCAGACAGTTAGTCTAGGCTTAGGTTTTCTTTGCCTTAGCCTAACGTTCTCTTTTTAATGATTTATCCTCTTCTCTTACACTCCTTCCTCCCTTGATGTATCATTGCATATGGAAAAATTGCAGATGTTTAGTTTATTTAACGGCAAGATTAATATTCACTTAAAAGAATCTGCTATATGGATAAAAATCCACATAACAGCACACCCAATACTCACACAAGGATTTTTCTGGGGCCCTTAACTTTACTAAGAGCTAAAGAATGTTTTTAAGTGGAGAGGAAGAAATGATGGGAATATTTTCTACAGGATGCAGACATCAGTCCCCTGGTACCATTAGCTCAATAGGAATTAAATGTAACTATGAACAGGGGAAGTCATTAAGCAAATGGTGTTTTTCCAGGAAGGCCTTACACTGAAACCTGGCTAGACTGATTGGTTGGGCTTGTCCAAAGAGTACAGATATAAAATAATAGGATAGAAGAGAAGAAATGATGTGAACTAATGACAAACACTGAAGTCCCGATGGGTGTCAATGGAACCCCAAGGAAAGCTATGGGAGCCATAAGAAGAAAGCAGATGTTAAATACTTGCCTTCTTTCACTTGTGTCTTAACTAGTGGCATCTCCATTAGCTAGATACTGCACATTGAAGTACTGATTCTCTAAAGAAAAACTCAGAGAGTGTTTCTTTGTCCTTTTGTTAACATAAACATAGCGTTTGTGCAGCAGAAAGAACTACCCTTCTGTGGTTTCTTCCTCTGCAAGTCAGGATGACTGAATAATATATTTCATCAGAAAATCATAATGATCAATTACTGTCTGTATCTTCTGTTGCCTTTTTTATCACCAGGAGCAGATAGTTTGTCTAATTTTGCCCAGTTAGACAAACTATCTGCTCCTGATAATAAAAGAACACCATAAGATCTAGACAGTGATTGATCGTTTTATATATATACTTACAGGCACCACAACTAGTCATTGAAGGAGTTGTTTACACGTTTTCTAAAATATGTATTATTCTTTCTAGATCCAGCAAATGATGAACTAGCATTTTTCCTTGAAGGTTGTCTAATTCCTTTAACTTTTAATTAAAAATTACAAATGCTGATCATGAAGATACAAACAACAAAGAGGAATATAAAATATTGGACCAGTAAAATGTCCTTCCCTGTCCTCCGTTTGTACTTGTTTTGCTTACGTGTTGTTGCATAACAAATTACCCCCCAAAATTAATGGCTAAAGATAACAATGTTGTTGTTGTATGCCACGGAGTCATTTTTGAGCCACAGAGGTCCTGTATAGGGATTCCAAAGGCAGCAAATAGGTTTGAACTGCTGACCTCCTAGTTACCAGTCCAGTACTTATCCGACAGCACCATACCAGGGCACAAATAGCTTTGTTGTTGTTAAGTACTGTAGCATTGGTTCCTACTCACAACCTGTATAGGGTTTCCAAGGAGCTACTGAAGGGTTTGAGCCACGGACCTTGTCAATGCTTATCCTATAGCACCCCACTAGGACTACTAAGACAATGAACATTTATTATCTCACACAGTTTCTGTGAGTCAGGAATCAAGAATGTATTAGCATGGCAGTTCTTGGCTCAAGGTCTCTTAAGAAATTGTAGTTAAGATGTTAGAAAAGTCCCAGCCATCAGAAGACTTGACTGGGTGGCAGACTCATTACCAAGGGATTTATGCACCTGGCAAGTTAGTACTGCTTACTAGTAGGAGGCCTCAGTTGTTTGCCACGTGGACTTCTCCATTGTTGTTGTTAAGTGTCTTCGAGTTGATTCTGACTCATAGCGACCCTGTATAGGGATTCCTAGGACCAGCTGATGGGTTTAAACCCAACCAGTGGCTCCATGGAAGAAATGCCTGGAGATCTGCTCCCATAAAGATACCAGCCAAGAAAACCCTTTAGGGCAGTTCCACTTTCTACCATATGGGGTTCCCATGAGTCAGGGGTTAACTTGATGGCAACTAACAACAGTTTGGATTCAGATTCACCCTATCTAGTATAACAACATGTTAACTGATGCTAACAAGACAGCTAATTATTTATTATGGCCTTCTAGTCATATTGTTCCATTCTGTGATGTGTTATAAATCCTAGCTTCTGTACCTGTGACTATGGACCCATTTTGAAGTGAGTTGTTAATTAAACTGGATTAAGGTGAACTAAGGAGTAAGGCTTAAGGTGGAACTAAGGATTAAGTATGCCCTCCCTTTACTAGGTGATGTGATTCAGGTCACCACCCTTAGTCCACCCTGAGTCCAATTTATAGGACTGCTTTGGCAAAGTTCTTTCTCTTGTCCTGGGTCTTGCATTTGGCTCTTTACATCTGACCTCTACTTCGTGGAACTTTCAGCCCATCACCCAACCTGAATCACCAGATCCCACAGCCTCAAAAGTCATCTGACCTGCCAACTTGGGTCTCTTAGCTTCTGATGCTAGGTGGGTAAGGAGAATCCTCCAGACAGAACTCAGAAGTATGGATTTGGTACTTTTACGTGAGCCATTTCCTTTGACAGTTGTGAGTTCTGTAAAACATTGAATGAAGCATGTTACAAAATCTTGGGATGTGAGGGAGGGGAGGAGTGGTGATTGATGTCAAAGATTATAGAGTAGTACGACATGTTGAGGAGTCCTGGCGTGGCACTGTGGAATGAAGCACTGGACGGCGAGGTTGGTTTGAACCACAAGGTTGTCAGTTCAAACTCACCAGCCACTTCTTAGAAATCCTACACATGTTCGCTATGAGTTGGAACAGACTTGATGACACTTAACAACAACATATGTTATCCAACATATGTTGGAAAAGTTGGGCTTTGGGGATATCTTTAACCTCCACTTCCTAGAGACCAACCTTGTGCTGATCTTTCCAAAAGAAATTATTCACGCACATGTTCAAAGACTCTATTACCAAGCAAGGTCACATTAAGAGGTACAGGGGTTAGGACTTCAAGATATCTTTTGGTGGGACTTAATTAAATGCATAACATTTTGCCTCTAATTTTTTGTTACTCTGATTAATGGTATGGTGAACATCTTACACAAAACCTTGCTGGCTTATGTAAGTACAGTTGACGTTGAACAATGCAGGGTTAGGGACCCCTTGTGCAGTTGAATATCCCTATATAACTTTTATCACTCCCAGAACTTAACTACTAATAGTCTACTTTGACCATAAGTCTTAGTCAATTGACACAATTGAATGTTACATGTATTACATATTACACCCACATAAACACTGCATTTTCAATATGTGATAAAAAGATATTTTGCAAAAAGCACAATGTTTTCAAGTCTGGTGTAGCTGCAAGTTTCCTTTTCTTTTTGACACTGGAATCATTGCTAGTGAAATGGCAGGTAACTGCTGCTGCAGACCTCCATCTATGATAGATATCAAACAATTCAACTTTTTCTTGTAATGTCATGACTCTTCTCTGCTTCTTGGGAGCACTTCCAGCATCACTAGTGGTACTTCATATGGGTCACATGGTATTGTACAAGGTTTATGGCATTGCAGTAAACACAATGAAAAATACACAAGAACTGAGAAAGATTATATTTTAGTGAGATACACAATTTGCTGGAGAGATGAACTACTCATGTGGAGATTTCACACAATGTTATGAAAAAAATCTTGTGTGTGGACACACACAATTTAAACCTGCATTGTTTAAGGGTTAATTATGTTTCTGGTTGATATATTCTTACAAGTGGGATTGCTGTATCAAAACAATTCTCCTTTCACTAGTTTGGTTGTTGTTGCTGTTAAGTGCCATTGAGTCGATTCCAACCCATAGCGATCCTGTATCTGAGGAGCAGCTGGTGAACTTGAACAGCTGACTTTGTGGTTCAAAACGCTTTGCAGTGGGGTACACTAACCCACAGCAGCACACCAGGACTAGTTGGGTAGGCACTATCAAATTGCCTCCAAAAGCGAAATAGCATTTATTTAGTTATTTTATTGGTTTGTTGTTGTTGCTGTTAAGTGCCATTGAGTCAGTTCCAACTCAAAGTGATCCTGTATAACATTTCTGAGAAGCAGCTTGTGAACTTGAACTGCAGACCTTGCAGTTTAAACTAACCTTACAGTTCAGCGCATTAACCCACAGCACCACACTAGGATAAGCTGAAACTCATTGCTGTCAAGTTGATTCTGACTCATGGCACCCCCATGTATGTCAAAATAGAACTATACTTCATAGGGTTTTCAATGGCTGTAATCTTACAGAGAAGGATCTCTGGTGGTACAATGGGTACGTACTAGGTGACTACAACATAGTGGCTCCACAAAAGAGAAGGCCTAAAGATCTGCTTCCATAAACGTGATAGCCTAGGAAACCTCTATATGAGTAGATCTACTCTGTTCTTTAGTGTTGATATAAGTCTGAATCAAATCGGCAGCACACACCAACTTGATGGCAACAGGTTTAATTTTTATGGAAGCAAGTTGTCACATTTTTCTCCCTTAAAGCAGTTGTGGGTTTGAACAACCCATCTTTCTCTTAGCAGCCAAGCATTTAGTCTACTGCTCCACTAGGGTTCTTCCATAAAGTTTACAACCTAGAGAATGTTGATAGGAGACGGAATTGAACCAACAGCACATAACAACAAACAACAACAACATTCTGTTAATTACATAATGGACATTCTAGACTTATCCTAACTTTTTAATTTTTTTCTCTGCTACTTTTCCATCAGTGTTGAAAGAATGTCTTTACTATCGTAATCAGATAACTAAACTCAATGCTGTATAGTCCTAAACTCTATTCAACAGAGTTGAATTGCCCCATAGGATTCTAGGGTTTTCAAGACTGTAAATCTTTATGGAAGCAGACTGCCACATCTTTCTACAATGGAGTAGCTGGTGGGTTTGAACCACTGATCATTTCGTTGCAGCTGCATGCTTTAACCACAGAGTCACTGAGGATCCTTTGTAACCAAATAAGATATAATTTTAATTATCTTGTGGGCTCAGTATTCCTTGTTAATATAGTCTGCTCATCTACTCAAACATTTAAAAATGACATGGACCAACTGAACTGCTAACTACAGGATTGGCAGTTCAAACCCACCAGCCTCTCCTTGGAAACCCAAAACAATGTCACAATGAGTCAGAACTGACTCAATGGTATTCAACAGTAATGACCAACAAGTCCACTCAGCATAGGAGTTCTGCTCCCTGCTGTTATGGAAACTTGTTGTTAGGTACTCAAGTCAGTTCCCACACATAGAGACCATATGCACAACAGAAAGAACACTATCCAGGCCTGTGCCATTCTTACAATTATTATACTTAAATTCATTGTTGCTGCCACTGTGTTGATTTATCTTGATGGGGATCTCCCTGTTTTTAATTGACCCACTAGTTTTCCAAGTATGATATCCTCCAGGGACTAGTCCCTCTTGACACCATGTCCAAAATACAAGAGACTAAGTCTCGCCACCCTTGCTTCTAAGGTGACTTCTGGCTAAGACAGATTTGTATGTTCTTCTGGAAGTCCATAGTATGTCTTGATTTCTAGTCTGGCAGCTCCCTGTGGGTGTACTGCTGCAATCATTTTAAAATTATCTTTGGCAAATTTTTACTCACATGTGATATTAATGATATTGTTTGATAATTTCCAGATTCCATTGGGTCACCTTTCTTCAAAATGGGCACAAATAAATCCTTTACAATGGGTTGGTCAGGTAGTTGTCTTCTAAATTTCTTGACATAGACAAATGAGCACCTACAGTGCTGTATCAGTTTGTTGAAACATTTCCATTAATTCCTGGAATCTTGTTTCTTACTAATTCCTTCAGTGAAGAATGGACTTCTTCCTTAAGTACCATCAGTTCTTACTCATATGCTACCTCTTTAAATATTTTAGCATAAATCAATTCTTTCTAGTACAGTGACTTAATTCTTTCAATTTTCTTTTGATGCTTCCTATATCAATCAATATTTTGCCCTTAGAATCATTCAATATTTCAAGTTGAGGATTGATATTCTTCTTCACGTCTTTCAGCTTAAGAAATGCTGAGTATGCTCTACTCTTCCCAGGTCTTTGTCCATTTCATTAAAATATTTTACTTTGTTTTCTCAAACTACCCTTTGATATTTTCTGTTGTGCTCTTTTACTTCCTTATTTCTTCCAGTTGCTTTGCCTTTTCTATGCTCAAGAGCAAGTTTCAAAACTGAGTATCTTCTGACATTCATTTTGGTCTTTTCTTTCTTTCCTATCTTTTTAATAATGTTCTTCTTTCTTCATGATGTTCTTGAAGAAATACAACTCTTCTTGTGTTTGGTCATTAGTATCTATGCATCAAAATCTGTTTTTGAGATGGTCTCTAAATTTAGGTAGGATATACTCAAGGTCATATTTTGACTTTCTTGAACTTGTTTTAAATTTCTTTAGCTTCAGTCTGAATTTGCCTATGAGCAATTGATGCTCCGTTCCACAGTTGGCTTTTGGCCTTGTTGTGGAACTTGGTGGTGATAGTGGTGTGCTGTCGAATTGGTTCTGATTCACAGTGACCCTGTATAGGATTTCCAAGGCTGTAACTCTCTACAGGAGCAGAAAATCTCATCTTTCTTCAGTGGAGCAGCTGGTAGATTTGAATTGCTGATCTTGTGGTTATCCACCTAATACATAATCCACTACGCTATCAGGCCTCCTTCGTCCACTTATGTCTCTGCTTTCAATTCTCCTGCCAATGCCAATTAACTATTTCACCTTATATTTATATAGAGTTTACCCTTTGCTGTTTATCAATGATTATGACTGCTTTATGATGTCGACGTACAATTTTCTAATCTTATTGTCTTTTAGTGTTTTGTCTTAATGACAACAACCTCCCTGTTTATTCCACAAGCATTGTATAAGATACATAATTATGCACGTAATCACCATTTTTCATGTTTGAGCTGCTGCTCTAGGGTACCCCATATATCACTCTGCAATCACTTTGTGTAGTCTGTGGTTGTTACAAATGATGACAGTTTAAATCCACCTAGAAGAAAGGCCTGGTGGTCTATGCATTTCTGAAAAAAATCAGTCATTGAAAACTCTAGGGACCATCTAAGATGCAACTATTATCTCTATTCATTTGGATCAACCAAGACGAAAAGGAAACCAAAGACTTACAGAAGAAATTAGTCTACAAAACAGTCTACATGAACCACTTCCTCATCTACCCCAAGAACAGAACTAGATAGTGACTGACCAAGTGTTCTAATCAAGTTTATGGAACCTGATAAAATGGAGAAAAGGGTAGAATAGGACCTCAAATTCCTAAAAACAAAACAAAACAAAAACTAGATTTATTAGATTTGTTGGGACTGGAGGCTGTTGCCCTAATATATTCTTCAAATCTTGAACCAAAACTAACCCATGAGATCACTTTGTAGCTAAATAACAGATTGACTAGCCAAATAATGGACATTGTAAGTACTGTGCTCCTTCAAAACATCACCTATACAAAAGATCAAATGGTCAACAATTCTTGTTAAACAAGATGAGAAAAACAGGGAATGGAACCAAACACTGTTGAATGAAAAAAAAAGAAAGAAAAAACAAAAAAAGAGAGAGAGAGAGAGAGAGAGAGACTGTAAGGGGGCAGGAAACTAGATAAATGAAAATGGAACAACTAGAATAGAAATAATGAGAATGTTCACTGTGAAGAATATAACCAATGCAACTGAACAACTTGTGTAGAAATTATTGAATAGAAATTATGGAGTAAATGGTCACTGAAAACACAGTAAAATATTGTTAAAATGAAAACCCTATCTACCCACACGGCCTACTCTGACATACATGGGGTTGCCAACTGAAAGACAACTGTTGTTTTTTTGTTTTTAAACTGGTTTATAGCTTGGCTAAGGAACCCTGGTGGAACAATGGCTCACAAGTTGGGCTGTGAACCAAAGGGTCAACAGTTTGGACATACCAACTGCTCCATGGGAGAAAGACGAGGCTGACTGCTCCTGTAAAGATTTACAGCCTTGGAAACACAAAGGGACAGTTGGACTCTGTTCTATAGAGTTTCTATGAGTCAGAGTCGATTGGCTAGCAGTGGGGTTTTATAGCTTGGCTACCCATGAGTCAGATACTCATCCCTGGCAAAATCAGCTGTAGAATGGGGTGGGTCAGATGATATCAGCCTGAGGGATCACCAAGGGCTATTTCCCTGCCAAGAGGCTTTGGGTGTGTCAGGCAGAGACACAGCTAGCCCTTTAGAGTGACTTTAGCTAGCCCTTGACAGTGACCTTCCAACCCTCAATTGCCTCTTTGAAATATGAAAATAATTAGATATCCCCCATTTATGTCATAGGATTGCTGTGAGAATAAAATCAGTATGAATTAGAAAGTATTACACATTGTAACAAAATAACTAATGAAGTCTCTAGCATGTAACAGAAGATCCATCAGCAAAGGTGTAACAGGATGGTGGACAATGTCCAGTACCCAAATTGTTCTTCAGACCCACTGCTGAGAACTAAGACACTGGTGATGGTGGTGGTGGTGACGGTGGTTGTATGCCGTTGAGTTGGTTCCAACTCTTAGCAACCTTGTATGGCTGTCCAGGGCTATAAATCTTTACAGGAACAGAAAGCCTCATCTTTCTCCTGTGGAAAGTCTGGTAGTTTTGAACTGCTGACCTAGAGGTTAGAATTCCGATTTGTAAACACTGCGCTACCAGAGGTCCTTTGAGGGAGTAGAAAGCCTCATCCGGCTGGTAGATCAGAACTGCTGAGATTGTGGTTAGCAGCCCAGCTTGTAATCCACTATGCTACTAGGGTTCCTATAGCGTCCCATAGTTGGACTCCTGGTGTGGCTCTGTAGGATCAGCATTGGACTGTGGACCACCAGATGGGCAGTTCAAATCCACCAGCTGTTATACAGAGTTGCTTTATATAAGTTGTTATATAAGTTGGAATTTAACAACAATTATTAGTCCAGGTTACAGCCAGAGACTGGCTTCTCTGCAGGGCTTGCTGAGAATGCGTATCAGCAGATCCTTCGAGTTTGCCCAGAAGGCTGGGAGCAAAAAGTAAGGGGACTTCTGAGGGGAGTTCTTGAGGACTGGGAGGAGGAGAGAAGGAACTGCCTCTTCCTGAAGTATTGAGAAGGAAGCGCCAGGATTGTTTGTGTGTCTAACCACACTGATTTCCCTTCTACTGCGTCAGGGTCATGTGATAGTCTCCAGCCTGAATGCTGCCAGTGACTGGAAGTAGAGGAGATCCCACTGATAGCCCCTATGGAGAAAGGGACAGGAGAGCGATGGTGGAGCAGAGAAAGAACAGATGGCCTCTAGTTATTTCTTTATTTATATTTCCCTAAGACTACTTTTTTTTTCCAAATTAAAAAGACATCAAATTTCCCCCTTATTTCTTTTAAAACAAACAAAAACCTTCTTTATTGTAAAATACAGATACAAACAGAAAAATTCATAAACAAAAACAAGCAGCTTAATGAGTTATAAAGCCAATGTCTGTAACTAAGGACAATACATAAAACTGCCAGCTCCCAGCAGTTTCTTTTCATGTTCCCAGTCAGAAAAACCCTCCCTTGCCCCAACAGTAACCATAAGACTAACGTTTATAGTAATCACTTTCTTGCTTAAACACAACAACTCTTTTCTTCTAAGAAAGGATCATAAAGCACTATACTTTAGTATTGCTTGGTTTGGGACATAAGTAAGTGGAATTAAGCAGTATGCATCCATTTATCTGTCTACATTACTCTTAAGAGACAGTTGGCTTGTTTCCAGATTGGGCTATTATTAACGTGCTGCTCTGAACATTTTATACGTGGCTTCTACTATATGTGCACACATTTCCTTAAGGTACATAGTTGGACATGGAATTCTTGGGTCACGGAGTATGTCAGTGGTAACTAACAGCAACAAGTGTATGTGAGTCCTCAACTTGACTAGAAAAAGTCTTCCAAGAGGTTGCACCTAGTGTATTCCCACCTGCCCCTTAGGGGAATTCTTGCTCCACATCTAAAATTCAGGTTTTTCTTTAGTTGTGGTGTTATGGGTTAATGCACTGGCCTGCAATGTCAGTTTGAACCATACGGTTGGTGGTTCAAGCTCACCAGCCACTCCTTGGAAACCCTATGCAGGTTTGCTATGAGTCAGAACCAACTCCACAGCATGTAACAACAACAACATGTTCTTCTATATGAAAGAGGCCTTTATTTAAAAATGAAGTAACAATGGTAGAATTAACAGGTTGCTCTTTGGATATCCTTAGATGGCAGAAATGAAGATTTAGTGGTTACATGCAGACCCTAATTTTATTTTCCCTTAAATGGTTTGGACCATGGTACCTCAAATACTACAAACCACTGCCATTGAGTGGATTTAGTGAGTTCTGAAAATGACCCACCACCATCAAGTTGATTCTGATTCATATAGTTTCCGACAGGAACAAAGAGCCTTCTCTTTGATCCATGGAATATTTGGTGGGTTTGAAGTGCTGACCTTGAAGTCGGAAGTGCTAGAGAACATAATATGGCTTGTCCCCTGTTTCATCATCAAATACGACTTGAAACGCATGGTTGCTGCTGCTGCTGTTAAGTGTTTGAGTTATGACTCATAGTGACCCTATAAAGGTTTCTGAGGAGCTGTCTATGGGTTTGAAGTACTGACCTAGTAGTTAGCAGTCCAGTGATTGTCCTACAACACCATACCAGAATACACATGGTAGCTAGCCTCTAATATTAATCCCAATACACCTCCCTCTATTGGTATTCATGCCTTTGTTTAGATCATTCTCTCACTGGATAAGGGCTGATTTTTGTGACCAGTACAAATGTTCCTTTATGGCTTCACAAGCTAAGTCATAAAAGACATTGCCACTTCAGCATTGGTCTCTTGGATGAGTCATTGTGGGGAAGTTAGCCCCACATAGAAAAGAACCTGCTTACTAATGCCACCTAGCAGAACCTGCAGCCTTTGATTGCAGTCCTTCAGCCTGAGAATTTTCCAGCTAAGACCCAGTGACATCACTAGGTTAGTGTCATTCAGTGTGGTTACTCATGCTGTCATACTGTCTCCCCACCCTCACCACCTGTGGGTGGGTCAGCCATAGAACGCTCCCCCTTATACCCCTAGCCCACAGCGTCTCCCCTCTCTCATTGGCCAATGCAGAGACTCTCCTTTCTGTCCAATGGTGGGTGCTCCATGCTCATGTAATGGAGTGGAGTAGGGTGACAAGTTATTGTGCTGGGTGATGGGTGACCCTCCTATGGTGCTGCTCTCCCCCCTATTGCCACTGCCACTGACCCTGGGGTCATTTTGGTGTCACCTCCCTCCCACAGTGTCAGGGGATACAGTGCATCCTCCAGACCCTCAAGGGATGCCACTGTTGAGATCCCAGAAATCATAATGCAGAGACAAGCCATCTCAGTGAGTACCATCCGAATCCCTCGTGTACATAAACCATGAGTTAATACATGATTATGGTTACTTTAATCCAGTGCATTTGGGGATCATTTGTTTTGCAGCAATAAATAACTAATACAACATATACGATCACTTGGGAAGAATTCTTGCTAAAAATTTGAAGCTGAATCTGATTATATCTCAAGATTTAACTACAAAATTTAAAAATAAGTCCAGATGACAGAGGAATATAAATACACCACAGGTATGTTGCTGATGTCAGGTGCCATCCAAGTCAGCTATGACTCACAGCAACCCTACGCACAATAGAATGAAACACTGCCCAGTCCTGCACCATCCTCACAGTTGTTGTTACGCTTGAGCCCATTACTGATGCCACTTTGCTAATCCATCTTGTTGGAGGTCTTCCTCTTTTTTGCTGATGCTCCACTTTACCACTTTATTTTCCAGAGACTGGTTCCTCCTGAGAGATGAAGACTTATCATCCTAACTTCTCAGGAGCATTCTGGACATACTTCTTCTGAGACAGATTTGTTTGTTCTAGCAGTCATGGTACTTGTAATATTCTTCTCCAACACCATAACCCAAATGCCTCAATTGCTTTTCGGTCTTCCTAATTCACTGTCCAATTTTCACATGTATATGAGGTAATACCATGACTTGGGTCAGGAGTACCTTAGTCCTCAAACTGACATCTTTGCTCTCGAATACTTCAAAGAGATCTTGTACAGAAGATTTGCCTAATGCAACGAGTTGTTTGATTTCTTGACTGCTGCTGCCATGAACATTGATTGTGGATCCAAGCAAAGTGAAGTCTTTGACAACTTCAATCTTTTTTTCCATTTATCATGATATCATTTATTGGTTAATTTGTGAGGATTTTTGTTTTCTGTATATTCAGGTGAAATCCATACTGAAGGCTGTGGTCTTTGATCTTCATCAGTAAGTATTTTAAGCCCTCTTCATTTCCAGCAACCAAGGTTGTATTATCTGCATATTGCAGGTTATTAAGGAGTCTTCCTCTGATCCTGATGCCACAATCTTCTTCATATAATCCAGCTTCTCAGATTATTTGTTCAATGTACTTGTTGAATAAATATGGTGAGCTGTTGTTGTTGTTGTTAGGTGCCATTGAGTTGGCACTGACTCATAGCGACCCTATGCACGGCAGACCGAAACACTGCCCAATCTTGGGCCAACCTCATTACTGTTGTCACACTTGAGTCCATTGATGCCAGCACCTGGCCAATCCATCTCGTTGGGGAGTCTTCCTCTTTTTATCTGACCCTCCACATTACCAAACATGATATCCTTCTCCAGCAACTGGTCCCTCCTGACAATATGTCCAAAGTATGAGAGACGAAGTTTGGCCATCTTGGCCTCCAAGGAGCACTCTGGCTGCACTTCTTCCAAAATGGATCTATTGGTTCTTTTGGCAGCCAATGGCAATTTCAATATTCTCCTCCAACACCATAACTCAAAAGCATCAATTCTTCTATGGTCTTCCTTATTCACTGTCCAGCTTTCACATGCATATGAGGTTATTGAAAATACCATGGCTTGGGTCAGGTGCACCTTAGTCCTCAAGCTGACATCTTTGATCTTCAACACTTTAAAAAGGTCTTGTGCAGCATATTTACCTAATGCAATATGTTGTTTGATTTCTTGACTGCTGCTTCCATGAATGTTGATAGTTAATCCAAGAAGAATGAAGTCCTTGACAACTTCAATCTTTTCTCTGTTGATAAGAATGATGTTTATTGGTCCAGTGGTGACGATTTTTGTTTTCTTGACATTGAGATGTAATCCATACCAAAGGCTGTGCTCTTTGATCTTCATCAGTAAATACTTTAAATCCTCTTCACTTTCAGCAAGCAAGGTTGTATCATCTGCATATCGCAAGTTGTTATTGAGTCTTCCTTCAATCCTGATGCCACGTTTTTCTTCATAGAACCCAGCTTCTTGAATTATTTGCTCAGCATGCAGGTTGAATAAGTATGATGAAAGAATACAACCTTGTCACACACCTTTCTTAATTTTAAACCATTCAGTGTTCCCATGTCATGTCCCTCTTGGTCCTGGTACAGATTCCTCATGAGCACATTAAATGTTCTGGAATACTCATACTTTGCAATGTTATCCATAGCTTATCATGAGCCACACAATCGAAAACCTTTGCATAATCAATAAAGCACAGGTAAACATCTTTCTGATATTCTCTGCTTTCAAAGAACCATCGGACATCAGCAATGATATACTTCGTTCCACAACCTCTTCTGAATCCGGCGTGAACCTCTGGAGGTTCTCTGTCAATGTATGCTTGCAGATGTTTCTGTATTACCTTTAGTAAAACTTTACTCGAATGGGATATCAAAGAGATTGTCTGATGATTTCCACATTCCGTTGTGTCACCTCTCTTTGGAATGGGCACAAATACGGACCTCTTCCAATTTGTTGGCCAGATAGTTGTCTTCCAAATTTCTTGGCAGAGATGAGTGAGTGCCTCCTGTGTCACCTCACTTTCTTGAAAGATTTCAATTTTTATTCCATCAATTCCTGGTGCCTTGTTCTTTGCCAATTCCTTCAATGTACCTTGGAAT
>NW_006408699.1:3981301-4015793 GCF_000296735.1 Chrysochloris asiatica
TATCAAATCTGTTCTTCAGATGATCTCTAAATTCAGGTGGGATATATTCAAGGTCATATTTTGGTTCTCATGGACTTGTTTTCATTTTCTTCAGCTTCAATTTGAATTTGCATATGAGCAATTGATGTGGTCTGTTCCACAATCTGCCCCTGGCCTTGTTTTCACTGATGATATGGAGGTTTTCCACCTTCTCTTTCTGAAAATGTAGTCAATTTGATTTCTATGTATTTCACCTGATGAGGTCCATGTGTATAGTTGTCTCTTATGCTGTCTAAAGAAGGTATTTGAAATGAATAAATCATTGATTTTGCAAAATTCTATCATGCATTCTCCAACATCATTCAATTTGTCATTTCCAGCATAGTAAACCATGTGGTTATCAGATTCAAAATAGCCAACACTAGTCCATTTCAGCTCAGCAATGCCTAAGATATCAATGTTTATGCGTTCCATTACATTTTTGACAACTCCCAATTTTCCTAGATTCATACTTCGTATATTTCATGTTCCAATTTTCATTGGATTTTTATAGCTATTTCTCTTCATTTTGAGTTGCTCCCCAACAGCAAATGAAGGTTCCATGGGCTTTTCTCCCACAGACTTTACTCCATTCGCATCATCACGGTCAGCTCTACTTTGAGGAGGCAGTCGCATTTTGATTGCCTTCCAATCTGAGGGGCTCATTTCCCAGCACTATATTTGACAATGTTTCTCTGCTATTCATAAGGTTTTCAGTAACTAAATATTTGGAAGTAGTTCGTCACTCATTCTTCCTAGTCTGTCTTTGTCTGGAAGCTCATCTGAAACCTGTCTACCATGGGTGACCCTGCTGGTATTTAAAATACCGGTGACATAGCTTTCAGAATCACGGCAACTCACAAGCCACCACAATATGACAAACTGACAGAAGAGTGGTGGACATATTGAGTAAGTATGGTGAAAAAATACAAACCTTGTGCAAACCTTTCCTGATTTTAAACCACTCAGTGTCCCCTTGTTCTGTTTAAACTACTGCCTCAGGGTCTGTGTACAGTTTCCTCATGAACACAATTAAGTTTTCTGGAATACCCATTCTTCACAATGTTATCCATAGTTTGTCATGATCCACACAGTTGAAAGCCTTTGCACAGTCAATAAATCACAAGTAAAAATATTTCTGGAATTCTCTGTCTCCAGCAAAGATTGATCTGACATCAGCAATGATATCCATCCCTAGTTCCTTGTTGAATCCGGCTTGAATTTCTGGCAGTTTCCAGTTGAGGTTCTGTTGCAACTGTTTTTGAATTATATTCAGCAAAATTTTACTTGCATGTGATGTGATATTAATGGTATTGTTTGAGTATTTCTGCATTCTGTTGGGTTACCTCTCTTTGGAATGGGCACAAATATGGATTTCTTCAATCTTTTGGCCAGGTAGCTGTCTTCCAAATTTCTTAGTATACATGCATGAGCGTCTCCAGCACTGTATCAGTTTGCTGAAAGATTTTAATTTGTATCCTGTCAATTATTGTAGCTTCGTTTTATGCCAATGCCTTCAGTACAGCTTGAACTTCTTCTTTCAGTACCATCATATCTTAATCATAGGCTACCTCTTGAAATGGTTAAACATCGGCCATTTCTTTTTGATACAGTGACTCTGTATACCTTCCATCTTCTTTTTTTTTAAAATTTATATAGCATTTATTTACCTTCCCTCTGTCAAACCCTGAGCCAATTACTTTCCCAAGGCTGCCTGGGGAGGTACAAGGAAAGGAATATGTAGGGCAGACGAGACACGGAAAAAAAGAACTTGGGAAATGGAGACAACTCCTTCACATGGCGAAGAGGATGAGAAAGGCCACCATCAGACAAAAGAGCCCCATGGCCTCCAAGAGGGCAAAGCCCAGAATGGCGTAGAAGAAGAGCTGCTGCTTCAGAGAAGGGTTCCTGGCATAACCAACGATAAGGCTCCCAAACACAGTTCCAATCCCAGCTCCAGAACCAGCCCCTCCAACTGTGGCAGCCCCAGCCCCAATGAACTTGGCTGCGGTGTCAATGTCCCTTGAAATCATGCTGGTATGGAAACTTCTACTAGAAGTAAGTGAGGTCAGGGAACGTGGGGCTGTCAAGCTGCTGGAGAGCTTATCTGTCAGTGTCTGGGGTTGTTTCAGTACCACTGCAGACAATGGTTGGTTCAGAAGCTGAGAAGTGCTCCTGACCAGGGAAGAGGCACAGATGAATTTGGTGCAGGTGAACATTTTCAGGGGATGAGGGGCTGTGGCAGGAAAGCTGCTCCAAGTGCAGAGAAGACAGAAAAGGCCCTTCCATCTTCTTTTGATGTTTTTTTCATCGTTCAATGTTTTTCCCAAATAATCCTTTAGTATTTCAATTCAGGGTTTGAATTTTTATTCCATTCTTTCATCTTTATAAATCCTGAGGGTGTGCTTCTCTTTTATTTTTGTTTTTTTAACTCCAGGTCTCACATATTTCATTATAGTACTTACAATACTACAGGTATACAATCAGTAAAACCCAGAACACTGGGAATTCTAGAGGAGCAATACTATCCCAATTTCTCCAATAAAAATTGCAAAACATCCAAACAAACCCACAAACATAAAAGGAAGCCAGCAAAAAAGTAGCGCATAATGTGTGATTCTCTTTATACTAAAGTCTAGCAAATGAAAAACAAATACACTATATAAAGAAACAAAACACAAACACAAACACCTCTAAATTAATAGAGCCATAAAAGGTGGGGAAGATAGCATTATTTCCAATATTCAATGTTCAGTTGAAGGATTATACTTCCCTTATTCCATTGCGTCGTTTGGTCACGTGATTTGCTTTACTTACAGAATATGAGCACAATGATCGTGCCACTTCTGAGTAGAAGTTTTAAAAAGTCAGTGTAAAATTCAACCATTCCTGGTTTCCATATATTAGAAAGTGGGTATATCCAAGTAAGCACTATTTCTTTAGCCTGTTTCCAGAAGTGAAACGTATACAAAGGTGACACACAACTGAAAAGCAACGTGGGCCAGAAATACAGTGAAATCTGTGAGGGGTCAGAACGCAATGGGATTGCCTCGTTTTTCCAGGTCTCCCAAATTTTCTGACACGTTCAGTCTTACCCGTTTTTCATTACTCTCTATTGGTGGAAAATACTGAGTTTTCCTTCTTTGACAGGCTTACAAAAGTTCTAACTTTCACAGGTTTTACTGTAAACCTAAATTTGTGTAAACCATTGTGGTTTTGGAGTTGTCTGATACCATAGCAAAATCTAGTGTAATCGGACCATACAGAAAATAGTCCAATCAAATACAACATGCAAATCTTGTTAGGATCCTGATTTATGAGACAATAAAGAAATTTGAATACTGATTTAATATTTGATAATAATTAATAAATTCTCATTTATTTTTTAGGTGTGTTGATGGTATTGCTAAAACAAAACAGAACCTGTTGTTGTTGACTTGATTCCAACTACTGGTGCTGAAATTAATGAGCTGGAATGCAAGGTCGGTTTGAACCGCAGGCTCATTGGTTCAAACTCACCAGCAGCTCCTCGGAAACCCTATACAGGTTCGCCATGAGCGGTAACGGTAACCGAGTGGACGGCACTTAACAAGAAAAATAACACAGCTACCCTGTAGGAACTGCCCCATAGGGTTTTCAAGACTGCAATGTTGTTGTTTTTTTCTTTGTTATGATCATGCTTCCAAATCATCTTCTTTTTTGGTGGGGATGGTGGTGAAGGGAAGTGGTTAGGACTAAGTAATGAGGGTGAGGGTTGGGACTATGGCTAGGTCTAGCCTAGACCTAGCACTTCTTTTATTGTTAGGGTTATGGTTAGGACTAGGGTTAGTGTGTGGCATTGTGGGCTCATGCGTCCGACTGCAAAGTCATTTGAACTATAAGGTGGGTAGTTCAAGCTCACCAGCTGCTCCTTGGAAACCCTACACAGTGTTGCTATGGGTTGGAATCGACCTGATGGCACTTAACAACAACAAGTTTATTTTTTTGTATTCATTTTATTTTTTGACATCTATTTGATTTCCTCTTCATTTGGAAGTTCTGTAACTACACTATTCTTTTTACTTTATAGTTTTCTGCTATTGTTGTTGCTACTCTATGGTTCTCTCTTTTCAGTCTCATAGGTCTGTTTTACTTTGCATTCTTCACTATTTGGGTTGCGTCTCAGTGATATTGGATATTGTCATGTATGTTAGTTAGTCTCAGGTTGTTGTCTGCTTTTTGTTGGTTTGCTGTCCAAAGAACTCCCTTTAGTAGTTTTTGTAAGTTTAGTCTGTTATTCACAACTGCTTGTAATTTTTGTTTGTCTGAAAATGACCTTCTTTTACCATCATCTTTGATGGACAGTTTTGCTGGATATATGATTCTTGGTTGCAAGTTGTTTCTTTCAGAGATTTATATATATATCATTCCATTGTCTTCTTGCCTGTTGGTTTCTGATGAAATATCAGAGTTTAGTCTTGTTAGTTCTCCTTTGTAGGTAACTTTTCACTTTTCCTAAGATGCTTTCAGGATTCTGTCCTTGTTTTTGGTTTTGAAAAGCTTGATTATTATATGACTTGCTGTTTTTCTTTTGGGGTCCATCCTGTTTGGAGTTCATGCACTTTCTTGAATGAAAGACCTTCTTGTCTTTCATGGTATTAAGGAAGTTTTCTTCCAATAGCTCTTGGACAATAGTCTGTGGATTTTTGGGGGGTCACTTTCTTTTCTGGAATTCCTATCACATTTAAGTTATTCCTCTTAATAGTGTCCCACATAAATCCAGATTTTTAAATTATTTTTCTGATTGTTCTTATTGTTATTGTTGCTGTTGTTAAGTGATGTCGAGTCTTATAGCAGATAAATTTTAAGTTTTTCTTCAAGCTCAGTAATTCTGCTTTCCATTGATTCAATTATTATTATCTTTTTTTTTTTGCCCTTTCAGTGTATTATCTATTTCTGAAGTCTTAGTGTTAATCTTTTAGCTTTCTAATTGATATTATGTATGGTTCCCATTTTTTTCAATTATTTTGTCAGTCTATTTCCTAAGTTTTTCCATAGTTTGTTTATATTTTCCTTGATTTCATCCATGATTTTCTCAATCTTTCTCATAATCCATTGAAATTGTCGAGCTCTGGTAGCATAGTGGTTACGAATCGGGCTGCGAACCTTAAGGCCAGTGGTTCGAAACTACCAGCCAGCGGGAGAAAGATGAGGCTTTCTACTCCCGTAAGGATTTACACCCTCGGAAACCCTGTACAGGGTCGCTATGGGTCGGAACCGACTCGACGGCACTTAACAACAACAACAACAAAATTCCTTACCAGGTAGTTTCAATACCATTTCTGGTGTTATATTTTTTGACACTATATTCTGGTCACTTGTTTTAGGTACTCTGTCTTGTTTTATTGTGTAAGCTGAAGCTGTCTGATTTCTCCAAGACATTGTGTTTCATATTTATATTTTGTTGGTGATTATATATTGGTGCATTCTCAGGTCCTTACTACTTGTTTTCTGTGGATGTGGTAGAGACTGGAAGTGTGAATGCAGTTGCTTTTCTGTTCACTATTTGTATAGCATAGGTCAGGCAGGTTCATGTGCCTCCAAAAGCAGGGGTGCTATACCAGGCACCTGACTCCAGGCAGAGCAGAGGCTGTACAGGAGGAGGTGTCATTGTCCTCTGGGTTGGGAAGGGCAGAGACTAGCTACACCCCCAGCTATTAAGAAGGCATGGGACTAAGGGAGAACTGCACCCCCTGGCTGCCAACTGCCAGCTGCATCCTGGGCCCACAGGACACTGTATGGAGAGCTATTTTAAAACACTCAAGATAGACTCACTGGGCAGTCTGACTGTTTTCTTCTCTCTCACTGCTCCTGTTCAGCTTCCTTTTCCAGTCAGCACTCAGTCCACCTCTCTGTCTGTCCTCTGATGCTCAGGGTTCCCGGTTCATCATCTGTATGTGTTTCACTCAGCTTCCCATGTCTTTCCTGCAGAGGCTTGGCTCAGTGAGTCTGCTTACTCTTCCATCTTGCCCTGGAGCTTTTTTGTTTTTGTTTGGGTGAAATTCACAGAGCAAATTAATTTTCTTTTCAACAATTTGTACACATTTTGTCTTGTGATCTCACTGTACTGGTGCCCGTTACTACTCATCCTTTTTTCCTGCCCCTTCCTTCTTTCCGATCTTTGTTTCTGGGCAAATGTTGCCCGTTTGGTTTCTCATATTGTTCACTTCATGATCTGTGCATTGTTTGTCTGAAAGGTGATCCTTGGGAGTGGGTTTAATTCCAGGTTTGAAGGGTGTCTAAGGGTTATAGTCTCAGGGCTCCACCAATTTTTATCAAACTAGTAAGTCTGGACTTTTTTATAATCTTAAATTTTGTCCTATATTTTTCTGCCAGTCTGTTCAGGACTTTTTATTGTGATTTTGGTCAGAGAGTTCAGTTGCGGTAGCCAGGCACCATCTGGTTCTTTTGGTGGTAGAGCCTGGGGTTCATGTGGCACATTAGTCCTTTGGATTAATTGTTTCCTTGAGTCTTTCATTTTCTTTGCTGTGAGCTGGGAGATCAATAGTTGCATCTTAGATGGCTGCTTGAAAGCTTTAAAGACCCTCATTGTTACTCACCAAAGTAGGCTATAGAACATTGACTTTGTGGACTCTGTTACGCCAATTGACCTAGATGTCCCCTGAGACTATGGCCCTCAGCCTCCAAGCCCAGTGATTCATTTCCCAAGGCTGTAATCTCTACGGAAGCCGACTGCCACATCTTTCTCCGGTTAGAACCACCCACTTTTCTGTGAGCAGCCAACTGCTTAACCACTCTGTCGCCAGGGTTTACTGATTATATTACAGTTATATTAAAGAGAAAAAGAGTTCTTATATGTATTTAAACTTTTTAAAACTATTTTCTTGCTTTTTAGAGGAAAGTTTACACATTAAATTAGATTCATATTCAACAACTCATATACAAATTGTTCCATGACACTGGTGACTGTCCCGCAATGTGTCAGCACTCTCTCCATTTCCATCCATTCAGTTTCGCTGAACCTTATGGCCTTCTCATCTTTATTTCTAGGTGAATATTGACCCTTTGGTCTTGTATGGTGGATTGTTTAAAGGAGCATGTTCTCACCAGTGTTATTATTTATTTTTTTAAGGCCAATCTATTATTTGCCTGAAAGATGACTTCTGAGAGTGGCTTCAGATCCAGGTTAAAGAGGCATCTTAGGGCAAGAGCTCTTATATTTTAAATACATGGTCCAGGCCAGGAAGGGGAGTAAGTGAGGATGTAGATAAGACATGATTGGTCATGAGTTGATAATTGTTGAAGCTGGGTGATTGGGTACGTGCCACTTTATTATACAATTATAACGATGAGTAAGAACTGATTTGATGTCACGTAACAACATATCTCCACTTTTGTTTATTTTTTGAAATTTCCATAATGAAAGTTGAAAAAACAGTTTATGTGTTTGAATAGTAGAATTATCCCTTGGCTCTCAACAGGGTTCAGAAAACAGGAAAATTTGGAAGATGGAGCTGATCAACTAACTTTCGTGAGTATGAGTACCAAAAGGAGGTGTTTGGATCAGTCCTCAGGAAGAAGACATGGCTAAGAGGACCTTTAGTGAGAAAAAAGATAGTTTCCCAAGAGCATTGTATCAGGTCAGAGCCAAGATCCAGAGCCCTGGGTACATGTGGGAAGCAGTGCAAATGTCAGAGAGTGACACTTTACCATGAGAGTGAAAGGGGAGGGGGTGACTTGAATAGAATCCCTTCTTTAGCTATTGTTGTTAAGTGCCATTGAGTCAATCCTGACCCATAGCAGCCCTGTATAGCTATTGGCTAATGTCAAATAGAGAATGTGTTCTTATCAAAGTTTCTGATGTGTTCTCCATCTGCCTTTATGGAATTGGGAGTTTGTTCTATCCACTCTTTGCCTCGCCCAGAATGGCAATACTTTCAGGAAGTATCTTTTCTCTTTGGGTTAATGAGAGATTGTTTTCTATTGCTCTTCTTGTCTCCTACAAAGTGCTCTAAATCACTCTTAATGAGACTCCAGTCTGCATTTCCACCATTTGTACTGCAAGGATCGAGTTTCCTGTAAGTGGAGTAAACAAGGTAGCTGGGCATGAGCCATTTTGTCAGAGTCCCGTCTAAGATAGAGTTGGATAAAGGGACCACTTGGGAGAAGAAGGGAGGGAAGGTACAAAGAGAAGGCCTGGGGGAGGGAAGAAGAGGCTGAGCCTGAGCCAGAAGTCCCATGCCAAGGGAGTGTGCGAAAGACATGTGCTTGAGTGAGAGAGCCAGCATGGGCAGCAACAGAAGGGGTTGAAGGTGCAACAGAGTTTGAGAGGCAGCCTTGTTGGTAAGACCCACTGCCCTTGACCTGAAATGCCAAGTAAGAAGATGCTGCCTCTCTTTCCTTCAATGCCAGATGACTTCTCCTGGGAAAGAGGGAGGAGACAGTGTGTGAGAACAGATTTATCTCCCCCTACCTCCCCCCCCCCCCACCCCACACACTAAAATGCCTTATACAGGGAGGATGGAGAACAGAGCATTGAAGCTTTTGACATTTATGTTGTTTTGTTTTTTATATTGAAGTTTAGAGATGAATTGAAATAGGAAGTGACTGGGAGGTTAAGGAATTGGATGGAGCCATAGTTAATATGGAGTCCTGGTGTAGCACTGTTGGTAAATGTGCTAGACTGCAAAGTCTGCTTGAACCAGGAGGCCTATGGTTCAAGCCCACCAGCTGCTCCTCGGAAACCCTACACAGAGTTACTATGGGTTGGAACACAACTCAATGGCACTTAACAACAACAACAACAATGGTTACGAGTAGCACAGTGGTTAAGAGTTAGGCTGCTAATCTCATGGTCAGCAGCTCTAAACTATCAGCCGTTCTGAGGCACAAAGATGAAGCTTTCTGCTCCCGTAAAGATTTACAGCCTCAGAAATCCAATGCAGGGTTGCTATGAATTGGAACCGACTCATTGGCACATAACCACCATCACCACTAGAGTAAAGTAAAGCAGGGATTGTATATGTGGATACTTGGATCAATTCAATAGTTTTACAACAGCTTACATCCCAGCGAAGTATGACTCCTCAATATTCAAAAGGTTCCTTTGTTTCCTTTAACAACATAAAAACAAGAAGAGAATATTTCTGGTTCAGATTTTTTAGTGGTACATCATATACCTGCAGGATTTCCACCTAGACAAAGCCTGTAGTTAACACCCATACTTCTTCATCTGCCTCCCTTTTGTCTTCTCTCTCTTGCCCTGCATAGAATCTGCTTTCCTGTTGCCCTCTGCACAATTAACTAGGGCCGAGCTTATGTACCATCGTGGACACTAAAAATAAATATCTATATTTTCTTTTAATATTTTGCCTACTGTGACCCACTTTCAATAGCAAGAGGATGAGGTATGTCCTAAATAAACATGTCTATGAACTCTGCTATGCAGTGTTGGCTACTCTGCTCAGCTTTTGTACCATAAACCAGAGTGGTTTTCTAGAGCCAGCAAAAGCGACAACAATTATCCATGTCAATAAAATTGATGTCTAAATTCCAAAATTCCACTTGCTTCATCAAAAATCTACTTCTTTGGGGACTGTTTCCTACTGATGATTCTGGTATTAACAGCTCTTGTTAGTGTCACTTCTGATGTGGCTGAATCACATGTACAATCACTTCTAACCCACCCACGCGTGTCTGAAAACACATTCTTCCGCGATTAGAAAATCAAAAGCTGTGAAGGTTCCTTGCAAACAGAGCACTGGATCAGCTGATGTTATATATATACATAAAACTTTTTGTTGTGAATTGAGTGAAGGTTTACAGAGCAGATTGTCAGTTTTACATTGAATAAATCACACACTTTGTTTCATCTAAATGACTGAAATCCTTTTCTTGTATCAAATTAGCCCGTGTCCTCCCTAAGGTACCTGTTTTCCTATTTTTATTCCACCTTCCTTCCCAATCAACTCTGAATCTTGTTCCAAGGTAAATGTTGCCTTTTTGATCTTGAATGGCTTCCTAGTGCTGCTGTTCCCTCTGTATACCTATCTACCATTGGCTGAAAACTGGGCCACAATGGTGAGTTCCATTCCAGACCTGAAGGCTGATCAAGGGCCATAGTCTTAAATTCCTCCAGTGTCTTTTTACCAATATGCCCAGTCTTTTTTTTTTTCCTATAATTTTGAGTTTTATTCCACATTGTCTCCTACTCTACCTGGGATCTTCTAATGTGATCCCTTTCAGACAGTTGGTAGTAGTTAGCCAGGCACCATCTTATTCTTCTGATCTCAGAGTCATCAAGACTGAAGTTCACAGTTCCATTAGTCCATTGGACTAATTGATTTCAAACATCTTAAATTTTCATTACTCTTCTTTATTCTGCACATAGAGAGACGAATAATTACATCCCAGTGAAGTATGAGAGATGTTAGAAATAACTTACATGGCCGCTCATGAGCTTTTAAGAACTCAATCACAACTTAACTAAAGTAGGATGTAGCATGTTGCCTTTGTGGACTATGTTTTGCCTACTGTTGGTGTGTTCCCTGAAGCTATGGTCCTTTGACCCCAGGCCCAGCATCTCATTGTCTCCAGGTGTCTGGTAATATCCAAAAAGTTTTCATCATTTTGCCCCAGTATGCTCCACCACATCAGTTGATGCTATTTTAATTATTCATTTATAATGAATTTTAATTATTCATTTTTAATGAAGGACCTATGCATATCTTTAGAAATTAAAGTCAAGAGCTAGGCTATCACCTAAAAAAAAATTAAGTTTCAGTTTTAGAATTTTGCTGACACTAGGTGATTATTGTCTATAATTTAAATACTTCAAGTTAGACAGAAAGATATATGTGGTGCTTTAAAACTTCCCTTTAATAGTCACTCTAGGAGTTGTTAATTAACATTTGAAGTGTCCTAATGGGGTATACACACTCCAGGGGGTGATTTGTTAGCATTTAAGGCCCCTAATCAGCAGTCTTGGATTTGGAATCCATGGCTCCAGCAGCTCTGTCAACTTTTCTTACATGAGATGTTAGAAAGAACTTTTTATTGGTGATATGAATGACTTTTGAGGAATGTGTGATGTACAGCACTTCACCAGTAAACAAGTCAAGTATTAATTTCAGGAGAGCCCCAGTTGGTACCGTGGTGTTTAAGTCCTATGCCTGCCATTTAACAGAGGATCTGTCACTTGATCTAACAAGAGTGTCTGCATCCTGCTCTATAATATTGTGACGTCTGTTTCAAGTGAATATTTCATACAAGGTGTTGGCCAGAGAGCTTATGAGGACAATTTGCTTTGACTCATGTGGTGGTGGTGGTGGTGGTGTGCCTTGGAGTCGGTTCTGACTCATAGAGACCTTGTATAGGGTTTCCGAGGGTATAAATCTTTACGTGAGCAGAAAGTTTCATCTTTGTCCCATGGAACAGCTGGTAGTTTCAAACTGCTGTCCCTGAGGTTAGCAGCCTGACTTGTACCACTGGCTACCAGAGCTCCTTGACTCATGTGGTAGTTAGTGATGGTTATGTGCAATGGAATCAGTTCTAACTCATGGTGACCCTGTGTTAAGTTTCCAAGATTGTAAACCTTTACGGGAATAGAAAGTCTCACCTTTCTCCCACAGAATGGCTGGTAGTTTTGAACTGCTGACTTTGTGGCTAGAAGCCCAACTCATAACCCACTAGACTATCAGGGCTCCTATGATTTATGTGCTAATTATTAATCAATATTTGATGATGGAATTCCATCTGAGGCTAATTTTACTGATCCCACCACCCAGTGGTGCAATGATGGTTGAGAAGACTCTAGTGACTAATTGTCAGAGGCCCAAAATTCTACTGAAGCCAAACTGACTTAAGTCCCTTAACCACACTTGGTCCTCAACTTGCTACTGTGAATTGATTGTATTTAAGGAAAAAATAAGGGCCAAGTTAAAAAACAAAAATCTACATAAAATTATGTTTGTATATCTATGGAGTCCTGGTGTGGCGCTGTGGGTTAATGCGTCAGACTGCAAAGCCGCTTGAACTGCAGGTCGGCAGTTCAAGCTCACCAGCTGCTCCTCGGAAACCCTATACAGGGTCGCTATGAGTCAGAGTCGACTCGATGGCACTTAACAACAACAACATATATATATATATATATATGTTACTATGATAAGTTTTCATAAAGTGATATGTGGTCCATCTATCAAAAATTATACAAAGGGGCTTTAAAAAGTTCATTGAAAAATTCCATTATTTTCTAACTCCATTTTTCATAAACTTTTTGAAGACCCCTCGTATAGGGCTTACATAGCCCTCACAGTGCAATGGTTAAGCGTTCGTCTGCTTGTTGAAAGGTGAACAGTTCCAGCCCATTCAGCGATTCAGTGGGAGGAAGACCTAGCAATCTGGTCATGTAAAGATTACAGCCTAGAAAACCCTATGAGGCCTGTGCCTATGGAGCAGTTCTACCTGTCACATGTTGTTGCTGTTTTGTTGTTAGCGCCATCAAGTTGGTTCTGACTCATAGCGACCTTGTATAGGGCTTCTGAGGAGTGGCTGGTAGGTTTGAACCACCAACCTTGCAATCCAGTGCTTATCCTATAATGCCACACTACTCATTATAAGTAGAAATAAACTGAATATCATCCAACAAAAACAACATGTGCCTGCACTGTTCTAAGAAATTCATTTAAGTCTCAGCACAACTCTATGAAAAAATACTATTATTATCCCCAGTTTATCAAAGAAGAATCTGAGGAACAAAATGTGACTTATTGTAGATCATGCAGATCAAATAAGTGAGGAAGCAATGATTTGAATCCAGGTAGTCTGCTGACTCCAGAATTCAGGCTTATAACTGTGATAGACACCAGTTTCCTTTCTGAAAAATAGCAGCCAGGAAAGTGACTCCTTAGGAGCCCAAGGAGTTTAAGGGTTAAAGAAAACTGGACTTGCTGTAGGAGCCCATGGGGAACTAAGGAATTCTGAGGTTTTCCTTGGCTTCAGCAAGGCCCTTACCAATATGGGATTTTTCTGTCAAGCATCATTTGGGCAGCAGGACTTCTGTGATGAATTAAAAATAAAGACCTGTCACTGGGTTGATGATGTGTATAACAGTTTTCCTAGACCCAACAAAGCTGCTGAGTATTAGGAGACTATAAAGAAAAAGGCAGACAGCAGCCAACCTTCCTCTCTTTGTTCCGTATATGACTTTCTTCCTTGTGTAGCCCCTCTATGTCATCCTGGACTAGAATAATTACTCACACGTGTGTAGTTACTGATACGAACCACAGCAAACATTCTTCATGTAGCCATGTTTTTCTCTGTTCTTCTCAACCCCTTAGAGTCCCTGGGTGGTGTAAATGATTAAGATGCCTAGCTACTAACCAAAAGGTGGGAGGTTTTAGTCTATCTGTGGTGCTGTGGGTTAATGCACAGGACTGCAAGGTCGATGGTTTAAGCTCACCAGCCGCTCCTTGGAAACCCTATACAGGGTTGTTATGGGTCTGACCTGACTCAACAACACTTAACAAAAATAACAAGAAGTGCCTTGAAAGAAAGGCCTAGGGATTTATTTCTGCAAAACCAGCCATTGAAAACCCTGTGAAGCAGATTTCTATTTTAACATATACAGGATTGCCATGAGTTAGAATTGATTTGATGGCAACTGGTTTGGTGTTTGGTTCTCAACCACCTCAGCAGGGGTAAGAGTTCAGATGATTAGAATATTAGCACACATAGTTGGTGAGCTCTTAAACTGCAGCTACAAATGTGATCTTGCATCTTTCTTTTGCAAACTCTTTTTGGGACATGGTTTTTAGGACAGAAATCACTGGCCCCCACCATTCCTCTATGGATGTCCTTCACCAATTGACTCACTTTAGTTTCTGCAACATATTGTGCAAGTAAGTGGTGGAGGTCTACTCAGGATCTCTTTCCATTTTCCCATCAGCAAGACAACATGATACCTATTTCTAATAGTGTCATTTTCTCAAGTTAGCTCATTGTATACTCAGGATCCTGGTGAGTCATGCACTCAAACACACACGCAGGAGTATAGGAAGCTGGCTCTGAGACAGCAGACCAGCGCAAGGGCTCTGACACTCCGACTTTCAGATCCTAAAATTTTTAGAGGATTTAGAACTTTGGAGTTGGTGTTAGTTACTTGACAAGTTGTCAATTATTAGAAATCCCCAATGTTTATGTACAACATTATAGATATCAGGGTGCTTTTATGTAAAACTACAATGATTAGCTAATATATTCATCAAACTTTAAGTACTAGGAATTGAAGCCAATGCTGGAAAATAGGGAGATATAACACAGGGGCTTTGTTGATTTTCTGGGGGTTGTTGTAGTTGTAGGTGATAGTAGCCCAACTCAAACTAGCTTAAACAAAAAACATTAACTCATGTAACTGTGGAGTCCTGGGGTAGTGCTGTAGGATAGGCATTGGGCACTAACTGCAAGGTCGCAAGTTCAAAGCCACCAACTGCGCCTTGGAAACCCTATATAGGGTCACCATAAGTCAGAACCAACTTGACTCACACAACAACAACATGAAACTATAAAGTTCAAATGTAAATTTCAGGCATGGTTGGATCAAGGGGGAGCAATTTATTTGATCAGGATTCTCTTTTCTTAGTTCATCTTTGCTCATTTTTGTTACTCTTTGTGTGCTGGCCTCATTTTCTCTTGCTAAAGATAGCTTCCTCTAATACACCCTAAATAAATGACTGTAAGAAGCTTGAGCTTACATCATTCTTAGAGCTCCCAGTTGCAGGGAATAGAAACCCTCTATTCTCCCCAGAATCTATATATCAAAAATCAAGGAAGACGCTGATAGTTCCTCCTTCATCATATATCCATTTAACTGACTATTTTAACAAGTGGGGAAAATACAGTTGACCCTTAAACAATATGGGAGTTAAGGGCACAAACATTCATGTATAACTTTTGACTCCCCCCCAAACTTAAGTACTAGTAGCCTGCTGTTTACTGTTAACATGTATTTTGTATGTGACATGTATTAGACTGCACCAACATCTCAAGATGAGATTAAAAAATATTTTTCAGTAAGTGCAAGGTTTTTTGCACCTGTATGTCAAGTTGCAGTGGATTTTCTTCCTCTTTTTTTTTAACAATGGTTCTTATGCTGCATTCATTTATCTTGAAATAATGGATAATTGTGGTTGCCGACCTCCATCTATGGTACATACTAAGCAGTCAGTTCTTTCTTGTATTATGTATGGCGCTTCTTGGGAGCACTTCCAGGATCACTAGTGGCATTTTGTATGGGTCCAATGGTGTTATTCAAGGTTCATGATATTTCCTGGAAATATGTGAGAACCATGAAATATCACTTTTTACTGCTGCAATGTACAGTTTATTGGAGAGATGAACTGCTCATCAGAGATAACTAGCACTACTTGTAGTTAAAAAAATTTTTTTCACATGTAAGTGGACTCAAGCAATTTAAACCCCTTGATCAGTGTCAACTGTAATATTCAGATTGGTCGGAATTGGGTTACCTACTTATCCCTCAAGGAGTCCTGGTAATGCACTGGACTGCAAAGTCAGTTTGAACTGCAAGGTTGGCCGTTCAAGCTCACCAGCTGCTCCTCAGAAACCCTATGCTGGGCTGCTATGGGTCAGAACCAACTCGATGGCACTTAACAACAATGGCAACTTATCCCTCTGGGAGGAGGCATTCAATCTCACTTGTGCAACATAAAATATGCGTCACACACACAGACATGGGAGATAGACATTATGGCAGGCATTCACTGTGCTAGCCAGTATCCAAGATGGCCCCAAAGGTCCTTCTGTTTATACTTCCACACTGAACCATACAGGCCCATTCTGGCCTATATGAGCAATAGAGTACTGTGGAAGTGATGTTGTTTGACCTTCAAGACTAGGTCATAAAAGATATTGCACTTTCCAGCATGCTCTCTCAGATGACTTGCTCTGGTAGAAGTTGGCTGCCATGTTTTCAAAATACTAAAGCAGCCCTATGTGAAGTAGAACTGAGGCCTTCTGCCAACAGCTTGTCCCAGTCTCTTAGCCTTTTTAGTAAATCATTCTGAAAGCGGAGCTTGTAGCCCCAGAAAAGCCTTCAGATGACTGTAGGTAGCTCTGGGGTACATCTTGACTGTGACTTTGTGAGAAACCCTGAGTGAGAACCACCCACGTAACCTGCTTTGGAATTCCTGGATTATAGAGTCCACAAAATAATATACATGAATGCTTATTCTTGTTTTAAGTTAATACATTTTGGGATAACCTTTCACTTATCAATAGAAACTAATACATCCACTTTTCCTGCTCTCAAATAGCTCATTACTCAGCCTGAACATTTAGACTTTGAAATAATCAACTTTAATTTGTGCATGGGGTAGGCAGAGAGGGAATAGAGGAGAAGCCTCAGTGAAAGTTCTATAGGGTAGGGCCACTTTGAGCTGACTTTAAGGATGGGCACAAGCAGGCATGATAATTCAGCAAAGGGAACAGTACAAGGGCTCTGGAGGTCAAGAGTAAACCATGTGTTCAGGGAAATGCAAATAGAATACTGTGGCGGTAGTTAGGGCAAGGGTTTATTAGAATTACCAGGATGGTTTAAAAACTATAAAGAAACTCAGACTATAAGCCTATTCCTTAGGGCTTCTTTGTTTTTTAGCTTGATTAGTTAGTTCGTTACTATGGAAGGGTGTGTCTACAGCAATGGTTTCTAGGAGGCTTTCTGGACCACATGCATCAGAAATGTAGCCCCAAACCAAACCCAATGAAGTAGGCTTTGGAAGTGAGTGGAGTCGGGTCGGAATCTGCATTTAGACAAGCACCCAGGAGGTTTTTCTTCACACTAATGTAGTGGTTATACTCTCTGGAGCTGACTTAATCAGATTGATTTGAAATCATACATATTATCATGAACATAAATTACAAAACAGGCAAATTGTGTGAAAATCAGGAGAGCACTGGCTTATGGAAAAAGGAGACTTTCAAGAAAGAGGTCATGACTCCAAAATTGGGTTTACATTCATGCCACAATGAATGCTAAATATGCTTAGTAACAATTGGCAAGAAATACATCAAAATACCCTTGGTTATACTACGGTGTTGGTATTGTGTATGTTGTTGGGTTTTTGTTGTCTTGTATTTGTAGTGTAGGTACATTACTCCTATAATTTAAACAGTGGTTTTCAAATTTTAAAAAGCTGTTTAAAGTTGTAGAGAAGTTAAGTTGGATGAAGACTGAAAAGAGGCTATTGGCCTTGGCAAGTGAGAGGTTATTGAGGACCCTTGAATGAGGGGGTAGAAGCCAGATTACAGTGGCTGGGGAGTGCACAGGGAGGAAACTGAGGTACCCAGTATAGACTACTAGTCAAGGACTTTGGCATCAAGGGAAATATAAAATATAAAATTGTTCATTTCAAAATGTTTTTTACTAATTATAAAAGTAAAACTTGTTTATTGTATAAAAACCAGGTAATATTGTTTATTAAAAATGAAATAATAGTTACCCATAAACATACCACCCAAAATGGAAGAACAGGCTTTGCATTTCTCAATCTGAAAGAACTCAAGAAAAAAATTCAGGCCTTGACTTTCAATATTGAAGGATTCTATGGGCAAAATATTGAATGATGCAGAAAGCATTCAAAGAAGATGGGAGGAATACACTGTACCAAAAAGAAATGGTCGATGTTCAGCCATATTAAGAGGCAGCATGTGATCAAGAGGCAATGGCACTGAAGGAAGAAGTCGATGGTACATTGAAGGCATTGGCAAAGAACAATTCTGGGAATTGATGGAATACAGGTTGAGATCTTTTAACAAATTGATGCGGCACTGGAGGCAATCAATCATTGATATCAAGAAATTTAGAAGAAAAGCTACCTACAGACAGATTGGAAGAGATCTATATTTGTGGCCATTCCAAAGAGATGTGATCCAATGGAAATGTGGAAATCATCAAAAAATATCATTAATATCATATGCAAGTAAACTTTTTCTAAAGATAATTCAAAATTGGCTACAACAATACATTGATAGAGAACTGCCAGAGGTTCAAGCCAGATTCAGACAAGGTTTGAAGCATATCATTGCTGACATCAGATGAAGATTGGCTGAAAGACGAGACTACCAGAAAGATGTGTATCTGTGTTTCATCAATTATGCAAAGGCTTTAGACTGTGTAAACCATGACAAGTAATGGATAACCTTGTGAAGAACGGGTATTCCAGAACACTTAACTGTACTCATTAGGTACCCGTACATAGACCAAGAGGCAGAACAAGGGGATACTGAATGGTTTAAAATCAGGAAAGAGGTACACCAGTTTTCATCCTTTCATCATACTTATTCAGTTTGTATGTTGTTGTTAGCTGCCTTGTGCACAATAGAATGAAACACTGTTCAGACCTGCACCATCCTCACAATCACTGTTAAACTTGAGCCCACTGCTGCTGTCACCGTGCCAGTCCATCTCATTAGGACCTCTTTTTTGCTGACTTTATCAAGCATGATATCATTTCCCAGAGACTGGTCCTTCCTGATAATATGTCCAAAGTATGAAGAAAAAGTCTCATCATCCTGGGTTCTAAGGAGCATACTGGCTGTACTTCTTCCAACACAGATTTGTTTGTTCTTCTAGCAGTCCATAGTACTTTTAATATTCTTCTCCAACACCAAAAACAAATGCATCAATATTTCTATGGTCTTCTTTATTCAATGTCCAACTTTCACATGCATATGAGGCTGTTAAAAAATACCATGGTTTGGGTCAGGTGCACCTTAGTCCTCAAACTGGTATCTTTGCTCCTGAACACTTTAAAGAGGTCTTGTGCAGCAGACTTACCTAATGCAATGCATCATTTGATTTACTAACGGCTACTTCCATGAATGCTGATAGTGGATCTAAGCAAATGAAGTTTTTGACAACTTCAATCTTTTCTCCATTTATTATAATGTTTTTTATTGGTCCATTTGTGAGGATTTTTTTTTTTTTTTTAACAGTATGGGTGCAACAGTATGGGTCTTTGATTTTCATAAATAAGTATTTTAAGTACTCTTTGCTTTCAGCAAGCAAGGTTGTATCATCTGCAAATTGCAGGCTGTTAATGAGTCTTCTTCCAATCCTGATGCTATATTCTTCTTCATATAATTGAGCTTCTCAGATTATTTGCTCAGCATACCAGTTGAATAAGTATGGTGAAAGAATACAACCCTTGAACATACATTTCCTGATTTTAAACCATTCAATGTCCCCTTGTTCTGTTTGAATTAATGTCTCTTGTTCTATGTATATGTTCCTCATGAGTACAATTAAGTGTTCCAGAACAGCTATTCTCCATAATGTTGTCCATAGCTTATCAAGATCCACATTTACTTTGCACAGTAAATAAGGCACAGGAGTGGTTCAAGCTCACCAGCTGCTCCATGGAAACTCTATACAGAGTCACTATGGGTCGGAATTGACTCAACAGCACTTAACACCAACAACAAAACACCTTTCTGGTATTCTCTGTTTTCACCTAGATCCATCTGACATCAGCAATGATATTCCTCCTTCCACAGCCTCGTCTGAATCCGGCTTGAATGTCTAGCAGTTCCCTGTCGATATACTTTTGCAGCTGTTTTAAAATTATCTTTAGCAAAATTTTACTTGAATGTGATATTAATGACATTGTCCGATGATTTCCACATTCCATTGGGTCACCTCTCTTTGGAAATAGACACAAACATGGACTTCTCTCAATCAGTTGGTCAGGTAGTTGTCTTCAAAATTTCTTGGCATAGAAGAGTGCCTCAAATGCTGCATCAGTTTGTTGAAAGATTTCAATTTGTATTCCATCGATTCCCAGAACTTTGTTCTTTGCCAATGCCTTCAGTGCACCTTGGACTTCTTCATTTAGTACCTTCGACTCTTGTTCATATGCTATTGCTTGAAATGGTTGAACATCGACCATTTCTTTTTGGTACAGTGACTCTATGTTCCATTCATCTTCTTTTGATGTGTTTTGCATTATTCAATATTTTTCCCTTAGACTTCTTCAGTATTGCAACCAGAGGCTTGAATTTTTTCTTGGGTTCTTTCAGTTTGAGAAATGCTGAACATGTTCTTCCCTTTTGGTTTTCTAACTGCAGGTATTTGCACATTTCATTATAATATATAAGTTTGTCTTCTTGAGCTCCCTTGTGATTAAAGACCACAGCCTTCACCATCTCAATATAAAAGAAACAAAAATCCTCACAAGTGGATCAATAAATAACATCGTGATAAATAAAGAAAAAGATTGAAGTTCTCAAAGACTTCGTTTTGCTTAGATCCACTATCAACACTCATGGAAGCAGCAGTCAAGAAACCAAATAACGTAATGCATTAGATGGAGTCCTGGTGTGGTGCTGTGGGTTAATGTGCTGGGCTGCAAAGTCGGTTTGAACTGCAAGGTTGATGGTTCAAGCTCACCAGCTGCTTCTTGGAAACCCTATACAGGATTCCTATGGGTCAGAACCAACTAGAAGGCACTTAAAAGCAACAATAACAACAACATTGCATTAGGCAAATCTGCTACACAAGACCTCTGTAAAATATTCCAGGGCAAAGGTATCAGTTTGAGGACTAAGGTATACCTGACCCCAGCCATGATATTTTCAATTGTTGTTGTTGTTAAGTGTTAATGAGTCAGATCTGACCCATAGCAACCCTATACAGGTTTTTCAAGGAGCAACTGGTGAGCTTGAACTGCCAACCTTGCAGTTCAAACAACTTTGCAGTCTGGCTCATTAATCTACAGCGCCACACCAGGACTCCTCATATAAATGTGAAAGTTATCTACTAAATAAGGAAGACCATAGAAGAATTGATGCTGTTCAGTTATGATATTGGAAAAGAATATTAAAAGTACCATGGATTGCCAAAAGAACAAACAAATCTGTGTTGGAAGAAGTATAGTCTGAATGCTCCTTAGAAGCCAGGATGGTGAGATTTCATCTCTTATATTTCAGACTTGTTATCTGCAGGGACCAGGTCCAGGAGAAGGACATCGTGCTTGATAAAGAGGAGGGTCAGAAAGAAAGAAAAAGACCCCCAATGAAATGGCTTTACACAGTTACAGTAACAGAGGGCTCAAGTGTAATAATCGTGAGGATGGCACAGGATTAGCCAGTGTTTTGTTCTGTTGTGCACAGGGTCACTGTGAATTGGAACTAACTCGACAGCATCTAACAACAACAAGAAGAACAAAATAATTACCCATAATCCTACCACGCAAAAGTAAACTATACTAGCCCTTTTGGCTTTCTGAGCAGCACCATGGCAGTCGGCAAGAGGAAGCACTTTACAAAAAGTGGCAAAAAAGGAGCCAAGAAGAAAGTAGTTGATCCATTTTCTAAGAAAGACTGGTATGATGTGAAGGCACCAGCTATGTTCAATATAAGAAACATTGGAAAAACACTAGTCACAAGGACTTAAGGAAGCAAAATTGCATCTGATGGACTCAAGGGTCATGTTTTTGAAGTGAGCCTTGCTGATCTGCAGAACGATGAGGTTGCATTTAGAAAATTCAAGCTAATTACTGTGGATGTTCAGGGCAAAAACTGCTTGACCAACTTCCATAGCATGGATCTTACCCATGACAAAACGTACTTCATGGTCAAAAAATGGTAGACCATGATTGAAGCTCACGATGACGTCAAGACTACAGATGGTTATTTGCTTCACCTGTTCTGTGTTGGTTTTACTAAAAAATGCAACAACCAGATTCAGAAGACATCTTATGCTCAGCACCAACAGGTCCGTCAAATCCAGAAGAAAATGATGGAAATCATGACCTGAGAGGTGCGACAAATGACTTGAAAGATGTGGTCAATAAACTGATTCCAGACAGCATTGGAAAGGACATAGAGAAGGCTTGCCAGTCTATTTACCCTCTCCATGATGTGTTTGTTAGGAAAGTAAAAATGCTGAAGAAGCCCAAGTTTGAGTTGGGAAAACTCACAGAGCTTCATGGTGAAGGCAGTAGTTCTGGAAAAGCTACTGGAGACGAGACAGCTGCTAAAGTTGAACATGCTAATAACTATGAACCACCAGTTCAAGAATCTGTTTAAAATCCAGACTTGTAATGGTGACAAATTAAAGATCTTATTTGTGAAAAAAAAAAAAAAAAAGTAAACTATACTAGCAGTTTAGTATATTTGTTGAATGACTGTTTTCCATTTATAACAATGCTGTGGGGCAGAGAGAATAGATCAAAACCGTCCACACTATTCTCTTTAGTTAAGTAAATCAAGGTTCAGAATTGTTAAGCAACTTTTGTGAGGTACTAAAACAGGCCATAATAATATGTTTTGTTGCCATAGTGCTTTGTAGTTTCCACAGCAGTTCAAGTTGTATTTCCTGGTTGCCCATCCTTTCATCCCCTTCAGTCTTACCCAACTCCACCCCACCCTCTGGCATATTGGACAGTTTAGCCTTTTGTCCTACTGTGCCCTGAACAGTTTTCAGCATAGCACCTCTAACATTTTTATGCAGGTGTGTGTTTACACGCTTGAATCACTCATTAGAGCAGCGGTGTAAGTATAACTTGCATTATTTAATGTCTGTTCTAGCCATCTGAATCCTGCTATGGCATTGATGGATAAGCACTAGACGGCTAACTGCAAGGTTAGTAATTCAAACCCACTAGCTCCTTCTTAGAAGCCCCATACAGGGTCACTATAAATCAGAACCAACTTGATGGCACTTAACAACAACTTCTAGCTATGGTCTTTGTAAATTCCCCACCAAATGACTTTTTCCTGTTGGGTTTGAATAAGAGAATGTGGGAGAAGATACTAAAGGATTATATGATTCAGCTCATTGTGATTGGTCAATTTTGCCATCCTGTTGGGTATAAATGAACCATCTCAGAAGCAGAAAGGGAATCTCATTGCCATCAAAGAAGACGAGTCAGGAGTGTAGTGTGTTCTTTGCATGTTCAAACTCCTTGACCCAGGGACAGAAAGCTGTTACACCTGAGAGGTGGCAGAGGAGTGGCAGATGAGCTGCAGAATGAAAGAAGTAGAGCACCAGACAGTGCAGTGGAATTCGCAGCCCCCAAAGCAAATAAATCTGAGTGCCTTTGGGCAGGAGGTTTACTTGCTGAGTAGGTTGCCTCTACAAACTTAATTGGAGAGGTAGATTTGCTGACCATGGTGTTAGCTGAGCACCTTCATGCTGAGGCTTATAAGCAGAAGGAAGTGCTCTTTGGGCATTTATTAGCAGTGCTAAAAGAGCTTTGTAACATTGCTGGTACAGGGAATCATCTAAGAGGCCTGTGGCTGAGAGGCCAAAAACCTAAGAGAGGCCCGCTTGTGGGCCTGGCTAGGAAGAAGCTGTCCTGGCTGAAGGAACGTTTTAGATCTGAGCATTTCAACTTTTAGTTGTAAACTGTTAACTTCCCCAGCAAGCCCCATAACTGAGGATGGGTTCTGAGTTCTCTGGGGCGACTGCAATGAGTTATCATACCTAACTGAGAAGTAGACAGTGCTGTGGGAAAGACAGTTGGTGACAGATTTGGTAAAGAATGTTGGAGTGGGGAGGCATGTCTAACTTCAGCTCTATAGAACTCAGCTTTGGGATGATGCGTAATTTGATTATCTTCCTCCCCTCTTAGAGGAAGTCAGATTCCACCCCACAAACATGGCCCCCACTTTTTGGCAACACCATAACTTTTTGAAAGTAGGAATTGAGTCTCATTTTTGTGCTTCCAGTTTCCAGCATAGCACTTGAGTCATTGCACAAAACATGTTTATGGAATGATGTATAATGGTAATGTTTTGATATCATAACCGCTGCAATTTTCATTTCCTGTGTTTCCTGTCTCTCTATACTATCTCTTGAATTTTGGCAGCAGCTATAGGATGATGCATTGAAAATATAAACAGTCAAACTTTTGGCTTTTGACTTTCAAAAGTTTGGGTAGGGTATGAACAGATTAAGAAGACTGTCTAAAAAGCAGGATTACTGATTTCCTAACTATGGTCTAGTCTGGATGAGAAAGAAGAGTTAAGAGAAAGGAAATAATGTAAACAATGATATGTATCTTCAAGAAAGAGGTTTATGCACTACCTTTCATCCTACTGAACCTGTTGAATAATCTCAATAAACTTGCTGAACAAGAGAGAAAATAAGAACAAAAATCATGCCATCTGTGATTTTGCTTGAAGCAAAAGAACAAGAAGAAAAGGGAGCATCTATGGAAAGCTTTGGATTCCTGGTGTAGCATTGTAGGATTAGCACTGGACTGTGAATCACAAGGTCGGCAGTTCAAACCCACCAGCTGCTCCTAGGAAACCCTACACAGGGTCTCTACAAGTCAGAACCAACTCGACAGCCCTTGATAACAACAACAATGAAAAACTTCAATGTTAAATCTAGGTGTTGAATATATAGACTTTTACTATACTTCCTATTTCTTTGTATTTTTTAAGACATTTAAAAATTTTTAAATGAAATTGGTATTTCTATCTTAACATCCATATCTCAAAGCATTTCAGCCCAAACCATACCATATGTTTATATAGAAGGCAGTCCTTGCCATAAGTAACTGCAAGTTAAAATGGAGGGGAGCACTATCCTCTCTTTGTGGGATGTCTACAATGCCAACCAAAAATAATTGGTCAACATTCAACCATTTCAGAAGGTAGCATACAATCAAGAACAGATATTAATGAAGGAAGAAGTTCAAGCTGCACTGAAGGCAATGACAAAAAACAAGGCTTCAGGAATTGATGGAATACCAGCTGAGATATTTCAACAAACAGATATAAGACTGGAAGTATTCACTCATGTATGCCAAGAAATTTGGAAGGTTAACTATCTGACCAATCAACTAAAAGAGATCTATATTTGTGTTCATTTCAAAGAAAGGTTATTCAACAGAATGTGGAAGTTATTGAACAGTATTATTAATATCACATGAGAGTAAAATTTTTTGGAGGATAATTCAAAAACAGTTGTAGCAGTACATCAATAGGGAACTGTCTGAAATTCTTGGTAGATTCAGAAGAGGATATGAAATGAAGGATATTATTGCTAATAGCAGCTGGATCTTGGTTGAAGACAGATACCAGAAGGATGTTTACCTGTGTTTTCTTGACTATGCAAAGGCATTCAACTGTATATTGTAACAAATTATGGATAACTTTATGAAGAGAGGGAATTCTACAATATTTAATTGTGCTCATGAGGAACTTATATATAGACCAAGAGGCAATCATTAAAAAAACAAGGGGCTATGGCCTGGTTTAAAATCAGGAAAGGTGTATGTCAAGGTTATATCCTTTCACGATACTTATTTAATCTGTATGCTGAGTCAACAATCCAGGAAACTGGACTATATATGAAGAAGAACTCAGCAGTGGGATTTGGAAGAAGACTTTAACATTCTGAGATATGTGGATGACGTAACCTTTGTTGATTAAAGTAAAGCTAACTTGAAGCACTTACTGATGAAGATCAAAGACTACACAACCTTCAGTATGGTTTTGTTGTTGTTATTAGGTACCATTGAGTCTGTTCGAATCATAGAAACCCTGTATAGGGTTTCTGAGGAGTGAGTGGTGGGTTTGAACTGCCAACCTTGTGGTTAGCAGTTCATTGCTGATCCTACAGCATGACACCAGCACCTTTGCAATAACCATGTAGAAACCATGTCTGATTTTCCCTGGCTTCACAAGAGGGGAAGAGAGTCAAACTCAAAATCATCCAAGGTTGATACCTGTGAAGCAGAGGTCAGACATGCATCCAATCTTCTTTATTCTCACACCAACCATCCCTTCCACAGAACTCTCTGTGTCACATTTGGTTTTGAAAATCCATTGCAATGGCCACATAGAACTCAACAATGCTCATGGTTATGGGTTTATTAGGGAAGTGAACAGGGTACAATTCAGGATCAGAAAAACTCAAGATGCAACCATTTTCCAGTCAGGAATGTCTATTGTCTGCCATACTGCAGGTATGCCTCACTCTTTTCTTTAGCCTTTCAGCCATGTGGCCCCTTGGCCTCTGTCCTGCCCTGGCAAGTGTTACAAAGCTTTTTTAGCAGTCCGAGAATGCACAAAGGGCACATTCTGTAAATCAGTCTCCTGTGTAGGCACTCAGCTTTACTCAATCCAGGGGCCCAGAGCCTGCAGTTACTCTCTCTCTCCATGCCACCGCCTCTGCTGTCACCACTCTTCTAGATAGAGATCTCACACTCCATTCATGCTCGTCCTTCTTGGTGGTCCTGGGATCATTTGTTCCAGTTTCTAAGATAGCTCCTTTTAAACCAACTAGATGGCAAAATGAACCAATCTCAGCCTTAAAGGCCTGTATACCTTATTTGCATGGTCCCACCCAATCACTTAAGGAGCTCTGGTAACCTAGTGATTACGAGACGGGCTGCTAACCTCAAGGTCAGCAGTTCAAAACTACCAGCTGTTCCATGGGAGAAAGATGAGGCGTTCTGCTCCCATAAAGATTCATAGCCTTGGATACCCTATTTAGGGTCACTATGAGTCAGAACCAACTCCCTGGCACACCACCACCACCCAATCACTTGGAGAGAATTAAGAAAACATTGGTTAGAAAAGCCTTAACAAATAAATTCAAGGTACTAAATCTTAATATAAAGAAAACAAAAATCCTCACAGATGGACCAATAAGTAACATCATAGTAAGCAGAAAGATTGTAGTTGTTAAGCATTTCATTTTACTTGGGTCCACAATTAACACTCATGGAAGCAACAGTCAAGAAATCAAAGAAGTATTGCATTGGGCAAACCTGCTACAAAAACACAAAAAGGAAACCAACTGCCATTGAGTAAATTCTGATTGATAGCAACTCTATAGGGCAGAATATAATTGTTCTTTAGGGGTTCTGAGGCTATACATCTTTACGGAGGCAGACAGCCTCATTACCTCCTGCAGAGCGGCTGGTGGGTTCAAACTGCTAACCTCTTTAAAAGGCATAGATGTCAGTTTGAGGACCAAGGTATGTTGACTCAAAACCTGGTATTTTCAATTGCCTCATCTGCATACAAAGGTTGAAGAATGATTAAGAAAGTTTGAAGAATAATTGATGTATTTGAATTATGGTGTTGGCAAAGAACATTGGATATACCATGGACTGCCAAAAGAATGAACAAATCTGCTTTGAAAGAAGTATAGTCAAAATGATTCTTAAAAAGCAGAATGGCAAGACTTAATCTCATGTACTTTAGATTTACTATCAAGAGGAACAAGTCCCTGGAGAAGGACATCATACTTGATAAAGTAGAGGATGAATGAAAAAGAGGAAGACTCTCAATGAGATGGATTAACGCAGTGGTTACAACAATGGATTCAACAATGGGCTTAATTAAAGCATTTTGAGGATGGCACAGGACCAGGCAATGTTTTGTACTGTTTTACATTAGTATGAGTAGAAACCTACTTGATTTTACCTAGGAGCAACAACACAATGCATGGAAAAGCAAGAATGGAAGTAAATATTATTAAATTTCTACTGTTACTGATTAGTTATCTGGGAAGTGGTCAGGCTATAACTAGAGACGTGAGTAAGTGGGCCATAGATGAAAACCCTTCTTTATCCTTGTAACTAAAGGGAACCCTATAGGATTATCACCAAGAAAAACAAAGAATCAATGTCACTAAATTGTACGTGGAGAAACTGTTGAATTGGTATATGTTTTACTGTGTCCATTCCCAAAACAACTAAATAAATACAATTTTAAAAAGTCTCCATTTCAGGCATAGGAAATAGGACTCCTGTCCTATCAGAAGTTTGGCAAGCCCTTGTTACTTGTCTTAGAAAATAAACAACAGCTCATAAATCCTTCGGTAGAATTATTTGACCAAATCCATAAATAATACCTCACTGGGTATAGAATTAGGTGATTATTCAGTTAGACTTCAGTTTAGCTGAAGACACTTTGACGTGAAATTAGTTTATATTCTGGATGTTCCAATATTGTACAATTTTAAGGAAGTTATTTAACCTCTCTGGTCCTCAGTTTCCTTCTTTTCCAAATATCTATAATTTCTTACATAAAGGAATTTAGGAAACTTAAATTGCCTAATAGTCATAGTGACTTGCCTTGAACTTAGCATATATTGTTGTTGTTAAGTGTCTCGAGTCAGTTCTAATCCATAGCGACCCTGGATAGGGTTTCCAGAGAGCGGCTGGTGGGTTTGAATTGCTGACGTTGCAGTTCAAACTGACCTTAGTATATAGAAAACATTTAATCAAAATCCATTTTCTTCCTTGTTTTGTACCTTAGAGTATGTTTCTTTGCTCCTGGCAATGATGTTGACCCAGCAAACCTTGGAGAATGGCATCACCAGCACTCGTTACCTCTCCTGATTTGTATTAATGGACATGAAAACCAAATGATTCTCCTGTACATTATTGTCTGGTGGCCATATATGTTGGCATGGCAACAGTACACTGGGAAGGTAGCTATTTTTTTGTCTTCCTCCTCACCTGCTGAGAAAGAGCACCTATCGGTGGGAAAGCCTACCCGTTGTTTCAAAGTATGCTTTTCAGTCTGGCAAAAGAGGATAAAAACAAAACAAAAGCTGAGGGCCACAGTTTTAAAGTCACTCTGTCCCATTTTAAATGGGTATCATGCCCTCGGGTTATAAGCTAACAGGAGACTGTAGGAGTGATTGTTAGTCTTGTACCACTCTAAAAATTAATTAGGAGTTCAATCACAGACTGAGAATGGAATCCTGTATTCATGCTTCCTCCAACTCCATCCAAATCTTTGCAAACTGGGATACAAATGTTATTTGAGATTTAATTTTTTTTTTGCTTATAAACCCATCTTCTTGGGATAGTACCTTTATTATAGGATATATAAATATATATATATATATATATGTTTTTCCTTAACTTTTTATTGTAGATTGGGTTAAAGTTTACAGGGCAGATCATCAGTTTCACATTCAACAAATCATACAACTTTTTCATCACAATAATTACAATCCCCTCCATGTACAATCAGTTAACAGTGTTTCTCTGTATTCACTTTAGCTTTTTTTTTTTTTTAAACACTCAGGAATATATAATAATTTACACCACCAAAGGGCCCATTCTGCAAGTCTGCCTCCTGGTCACTATCTCTTAGTCCTTCTCTCCCTGTGAATCTAGAGTCCTCAGCCGCTCCCCTTCTCCATGTCCCCATCTCTGCCTCCATCTCTGTTGTCGCTGCTTCTCTGGGTAAGGTCCCACATTCTGCTTGTGCTCTTCTCCCTTGATGGTCCTAAGGTCCATGTTTCTGGATTGTAAGATTAACCAATCCCTCATTTTTGTTACAAAATCTCTACCTTTACAATTGTGATGGTCACAATTAATCATGATAGCAATTACTCAGTATTGAATTACAAGAATCGTATCCCCATCTCTTGTAACCAGACCCATCTAGACAAGATGAAAACTATTCAGTGGGGACTCTTTCTTCCCCCACACACTCTTAAACTAAATTCCCTCTTGAAACCTTGTAAGCCAGTCACTTCGTGCCTTTAATGCCCCTTCATTTTAGGTAGCCAAAGTCTAAGTTGCCTGTCCCTATCTACCCTGTATACAAGGGGATAGCATTGATACTTGATGTGAAGACTCCTTCCCTCTCTCTTGGTATTTAGAGTTACTACCTCCATGAGTATAGATCAGGTTCATCAAACTGTAGCAATCTACCCTTGTTTCCTTTATTAAAAAAAAAATTTTTTTTTATCTTCCCCTAATTGAGTTCTGATTATGAAGCCATTGAGGCTAGGTCAAACAGGTACTATCTGCAAGTTGGTTGTTCTTGTGCATTTCCCCTCACTTCATATCAGCTGGATGCTTCACTTTCAGCTCTAGCACTCTGTGACGATGTCCTTGTCCATGGGCTCAGGTGTCCCCAGGTCTCACCACACTTTGGACCAACCAGCCCTTCCTCTTGTCTCTCTCCTCTCCAGGTCAACGGGAGTCAATAGACCGTGGTTGAACTCAGCCCATTTCTTCATTGCTGCCTTTCCTCCTCTTCAACTCACCAGTGGACCAATGTGGTCACCAGTAAGCTTACTTGCCTGTTAATGTGTTCCCTTTGAGTTTCAGTCTTAGAGGGGGGATTGTCCTGAAGGAACTGAATTGCTTGCCTTGATGGCTTCCCAGAGAACAGCTTGCTTATTCTTGTAGTAGCCAATCATATTGACATTTTTGTTTTGGGATTTTCCTGATTATCTTTCTTTGAAGATGTATCTTCTGTCACTCTAGCTGTTCTAGGATGATGCGATTTAATTTTTAATTAGTATTTTGATGCTGTTGTTAGCTGTTGTCAAGTTTTAAGGCTACCAATATGTGAAAATGTATAGATTATGAAGCCTGTGACAATGAAAGCTTGGATCAATAAGGATTATTTGGTCTCAGATGACTGTTTGATAAAATATTGTACTCCAATGATTGGAAAAAAGAAAAATACAAAGATTAGAGATGGAGAGAGGAAGGGAACATAACAGTTGTGTCTAATCAGTCAGAACCAACTAAACAGTACTTACCCGCAACAAACAATATTAAGAAGGTTTTATTTTTGAAAACAAAAGTCTAGTAAGCAATGCTGAAATAATTTAGAGAAGGCTAGTGAGAATGGTCGCAGACCTTAAAGAATGTAGTCAATATCACTAATTGTTTATGCAGACATAGTTGGAATGGTGTCTCTTATTGCTGTGTATATTTTCACTACAAAATAAAATTAACTAAAGATGAAAATTTTTAAAAGCGTAGAAAACAGAGGTTATGAGAAGACAATTTGCTCTCTAGAAAAGCATTTCCAGTACTTTACAAAAACATACAAAAAGTGTGCCACTGTAGGATCAGCACTGGACTGCTAACCACAAAGATGGCAGTTCAAACCTTGGAAATCCAATACAGGGTTGCTATGAGTCAAAACTGACTCAATGGTACTAAACAACAATTAAGAATACATTAATCAAAGGCATCCTGGTGGCACAGCGGTTAAGTGCTTGACTGCTAAACTGAACGGCCAGCAGTTCCAACCTAGCAGTTGTTCTTCAGGAGAAAGATGTGGCAGTGTGTTTCTAAAAAGACTGCAGCCTGCAACCTTGAAAGCCCTCTGGGGCAGTTCTATTCCGTCCTTACAGGGTGAGTTTCAGTCAGAATTGACTAGAAGACAATGGGCTTAATACATGTAAATGTATGTACTACTAGAAGCTAATACTTCTCTAATATTTACTATATTTATTGTTCTGCCTTAAGTATAATTAGCTTATTTAATCCTTAAAATAACTGCATGAGCTGGGCGCAATTAAAACCCCCATTTTACAACTGAGACAATGTAAGTTCACAAGCTCCCACAACCACAAAAATACAGAGCCAGGCTTCCATTCCAAGTCCTGGTCGTAACTGCTAGACTTGACTGCCTCCCTCAAGAAGAAACAAAGGAGCTGGTCACCATGATTATCAGCTTCCTGGGATCCTTCCAGAAGATACATAAATCAACAAAACTTTTCTTTTCTAGGCTCATTCAAGTCTGATTTTCAATCGGTAGTTTGGAAAATGGATTCGGTGGCTCCTTTCTACCCACATGGTTAGTTGTGTCCCATAAACTATGAAGTTCCTGGGGCGCCTGCAGAGAAGCAAGGCCTGTTACATTGCCACCTGTAAGCCCACAGATCCACAAACAAGGGGCCTCTGATTTACGAAGCTTCTCCCTGCTGGTCCACAGAGCAGTTAATCTTCTGCCTGGGGCAGAGTTTGACAGCTCCCAAGGGTCCCATGAAGTACTCTTTTCAAAGTGAAATTCTCAATCAAATAAACTTGAAACAGACTTGGTCTGGGTCCAGGTACATACCCACCCCCATCCCTTCCGCCTCCAGGCAGCAGTTGGCTGCACTTCACTTACAGGGTTGAGTCGTCCGTCCGGTGCAGACTATGGTTTTTCTTCAATAAAACAGAGATTTAAAACCCTCATTCTTCCTGTTTCAGACTGTGTGGGGGCATAATCATTCTGTCTTCACAAAGGAGTACCCAAAAATTAACCAGTACTATGTGGTCACCCCCATGCGGTTGTTACGTGCAATCGAGTCCAATCCGACCCATAGCGATCCTGTATAGGGTTTCCGAGCAGCCTGGTGGATTTTAACTATCGATTTTGTGGTTCAAATGTATGCTGTGGTCCCCAGCTTTACCCTACAGCGCAAAACCAGGACTTCCTTTCTTCTGATGGGGGGTGGGGGTGGGGAGGAATTAACCCTTTGTTTCCGGATTGGTGTTTCATTTGGATTCTTTCTAAACTTTACCTGAGACATTCATATTATCCCTTTTGTTAGATTAGTACCCATCAAGTCTCCTCATGTCTACTAGAGGATCCCTAGTGGCACAGTGGTTAAGTGCTAAGCTGCTAACCTGAAAGGTCAGCAGTTAAAGCCCACTAACTGCTCCTCAAGAGAATGACGTGGAAGTTTGCCTCCTGCAGCCCTGGAAACCTTATAGGACAATTCTACTCTGTCCTATCGGAATGTCGCGTATTGGAATCACCTCAATGGCAACAGGATTTGGCATTATGAGAGTGCCTCAGTGATTTTCTGATGGTGCTGATAAAAAGGACAGTTTTCTTCTTTTTTTGTGAACTCCAATTAAAAGGAAAAAAAGAGGCAAGGAATTATCCCTTTTTGTGCAATGTTGGTGTAGGTAGGGGAGCCCCTGGGTAGTGCAAAGGTTTAAGCACTGAGCAGCTGATGGAAGGTTGGCGGTTTGAATTTGCCAGGAGGTAAATTGCAAGAAGAGTCTGGCAATTTACTCCTGAAAAATGAGCCATTGAAAAGTAGGACGCATGTTCTACTCTAAAACACGTGGAAGTTTCATGAGTCAGATTCAACTCCACAGCAACTGGGTTTGTGAGTGTGTGTGTTAAACGGGAGTTGTGAGGTGATAGTGTATACAGGCAGTTCTCAAACGAACAATATCGGATGTGTAGACAATTAGGCCTCACTTTGAAACTCTTGAACCAGGATTTCCAACTGGTTTATTCTTGTTTGACTCCCTGCTGAGAATTTGCATTTCCACTCCAAGATAGAAACAGAATCTACATTTTAACAAGATTCTGGTGGTAATAATTTCCAGGTGATTATAATGCTTATAAGTTCCAGGTGATTCATGTTAAAATGTAGCGTATATCTAGGGTAAAAATGCAAATAATCAGCAGGAGGTGGATCCAGACTGAATTAGTTTGAAGCCTTGGATTAGAACCAACCCCTATTCTAAAGATATTCATCAACACTGTCCTGGTGTGGCACTGTATGATAAACACTGGACCACAAGATCAGTTTGAACCACAAGCTCGGCAGTTCTAACCCACCAGCTGCTCGTCAGAAATCAGACTCGACAGCACTTAACACCAACAATAGCAATCACTTTCACTTGCTACACATGCAGCTATTAAATCAGTGGAAAGGCTTGAGACTTTTCTTGTACTAAACTCAAAAACCAAACCTATAGCAATTAAATGAATTCTGACTACCATAAGGCTAAATAAGAACTATATGCACCTGTCCTGATGCACCTACACATTTAAAGTCACACTTAGGAACAAATCTTGTTAATAACCCAGGGACTTCCAATAGAGTAGATTTGCAACAACTCTGCAGTTTATAGTATCTATTTAATTAGAGGCTTATTCCTGGACACCTGGATTCATTTTTTTTATCATTGAATATGTCAATATGGAAATGATTCAGGCTGTTTCTGTATTTCTGACACATTGTTGTGTGCCACTAAGTCAATTCTGAATCATAGTGATGTTATAGGACAGAGTAGAATTGCCCCCATAGGATTCCTAGGCTGTAATCTTTGAGAGCTGATGGCATTTTCTCCTACGGAGTGGCTAGTGGATTTGAACTTCTCAGTTAGCAGTCAACCAGTTTAACCAATGCACCACTAGGGTTCCTTTCTGGCCATAATTCCCTGCTTTTTTGCAAATATACTGAGGTCATGTGATTTTATTTGGCCAATGATATATAAGGAGAAGGGCATGACATGTATCATTTCTAAGTGAAAATTTTGAGAAAAGTCCCTTCTAATGGATAATATAGGGAGAAATTAGTCTTTGTCATGCCATAAGTGAGATTTGGGAGCTGTCATTTAGCCCATCCTAACTGACAAAATTGGAAGCAATTATAAATAACAATGAACATTGTGGATTTTACTCTGGCTCAGCCAATGAGAACAAAACTTAAAGCTTGTCTTTTCATCTGATAGAGCAATCTCACATGGGTTATCAACTCTAATTATTTAGCAAATATTTATTGAGGACTGTACAAAACACTATAATAAGGATAATAAAAGCACTATCTGTTTATTAGAAATATTTATTTATTTATGTTATTGTTGTTGTCAGGTGCCATCGAGTCGGAACCGACTCATAGCGACCCCATGCACAGCAGAACGAAACAATG
>NW_006408699.1:4017208-4025986 GCF_000296735.1 Chrysochloris asiatica
GTATTTAAACTGTCAGCTTTTCAATTACCAGTCCAGTGCTTATCCTACAGCACCATACCAGGGCTCTGGATGTTGAAATCAATTTACAAATGGACACAAAACTGTTTTTTCCATTGGAGTGAGAAGATTGGGTTATGTGAAAATCAACTTAAACTCCACCACAGAATTGTCTGCATGTCTATAGATACGGATTTTGTTTTCCCCCCATTACTATCACTTATGTGTGGTCCTGGTGTGACTCTGTAGGGAAAGCACTGGACTGCTTACCACAAAGTTGACAGTTCAAACCCGTCAGCCCCTCCTTGGAAAACTTATACATGGTCACTATGAGTCAAAACTGACTTGGTGGCACTTAACAACAACAACAAAAACAACATCACTTAATGTACAAATTATAGAGTTGTGAAAAAGTTCAAAGTCAATGAAAGTTTAGGCTCAGAGAAAGTGACAGATGAACTCTGGTCGATGAGTCTTCCATTGGAGATACCTAGTATTGCTTATATCAAACTTTCTTACAGAATGATCCCCCTAAATAAAAAACAAATGAAAATAAGTGATTCTGTTCATAGTATGGCTTCACAATGCTAGGAAATGCATTGGAGTCCTGCTGTGGTGTTGGAGGAAAAGTACTTGATGGCTAATCATAAGGACAACAGTTCAAATCTCATAGTCACTCCTTGGAAGTCCTGTCCAGGGTCACTATGAGTCACACCTGACTCGACGGCACTAACAACAACAACTGGCAATGCATTATGGCCTTTACTTGCAAAAGCAGTTCTTCTGATCCTAGTTGCCCAGGATTAGGACAAACTTCACAGACTGAGGGCACAGTCCTCCACAAGACTGCCCTCACTTCAGACACTAGTAACAAGCTCAGGGATTCTCAGGACATCCACACTTCTGACCAACTGGTTATAAAGTTGGGGCTCCCACAAGCCCTTCAGGTACAACAATTCACTAGAACAACTCATAGAACTCCAGAAAGCTGCATATTTATATTGTTAGGTGCCATTAACTTGGTTCCAACTCATAGTGACCCTATGCACAACATAACAAAACACTGCCCAGTCCTGCACCATCCTCACAGTTAGGTTTGAGCCCATTACTGTTGACACTGTGTCGATTCATTTTGTCTTGGGTAGGGGTCTTCCTCTTTTCCACTAACCCTCTACCTTTCCAAGCATGAAATACTTTTCCATGAACTGATCTCTCTTGACAATATATCTGAAGTATGAGAGGTAAACTTATGATTACAGTTTTATTATAGCAAAAATGGGTACAAGTCAGGACCAGATAAAAGAAAAGGGGCATAGGGTGAGATCTTCTCCTTGTTGAGTTGGGGTATGTCATCCTCCAACCACAATGAAGTGAATAATGTCAATGAGGGAAATTTTTCAGGGTTTTTTCCCCCCCATTATTATTCATTTCATGATTAGTACAAAAATAATTTTGGCATGTAGAAAGGTGTGGTTAAAAAATAATCTATTCAAGGTGTCAAACGTGTTGTTATGACGGTCACTATTAGAAACTAGATGCTTGGACATCCCCATACATCCACATGTGAGCAGTAGTCGATCGCTTAAAATGAGTTTAAACTCTCTCCTAGCTGTTGAGCACAAACCAAATGACAGAATTGAATTATTTTTCTCTTAAGTTCTTTTTTAAAAATGAATTTCATAATAAAGCAATAGCATTCCAAAACCTCTGAAAATGCTATGTTTTGGTAATAAATAGATGAGCTGTGGAAGCAGGAGAAATCAAATCCCAATATATATATGTATGTATGTATATATGAGGAGCTCTGGTAGCATAGTGGGTACGAGTCAGGCTGCTAACCTCAAGGTCAGGCATTCAAAACTATCAGTCGTTATGCAGGAGAAAGATGAAGCTTTCTGCTATCGGAAAGATTTACAGCCTCAGAAACCCTACAAAAGGTGGCAATGAGTTGGAACAGACTCCACAGCACATATATACCTGGTGTATCACTATAGGATAAGCACTGGACTGCTAACCACAAAGTCAGTGGTTCAAACCCACCAGCTGCTGTTCAGAAAATCTATAAAGGTCACTATGAGTTGAAATCAATTTGACAGCACTGAAAAAACAACAATATAAATATATAAAGGAAGACTGTAAAAGAATTGCTACATTTGAGTTATGGAGTTGGAGAAGAACATTAAAAGTATACCATAGACAGCCAGAAGAACAAATCTGCGTTGGAAGAGGTGAAGCCAGAATGTTTCTTAGAAGCCAGGATAGTCACACTTAGTCTGTCATACTTTGAATATGTTACCAAGAGGGGCCAGTCCCTGGAAAAGGAAATAATATTCTGTAAAGGGGAGGGTCGGAGAAACAGTGAAAGACCCCCAACAAGTGGCGGCAGCAGTAATGGGCTCAAGTGTCCCAATCGTGAGGATGATACCGGACCCCAGGCAATGTTTCATTCTGTTGTGCAGAGTCTCACTATGAGTCCAAGCCAACTCGTTGGCACCTAACAGCAACAACGTATATATAACAACAACTTTTAGAGGAGAAGTGTTTTCCAAACCTACAAAATATTAGGGCTTCACTTCCTCTGGGCTTTTCCCTAACAAATCAGATTTATTATTTTAAGGTAAGAATAGACAAAGACATTCTGTCTCCTATTTCTGTCTATTTGCTTATATATTAAAATAAACTTTGTTTTTAAAGCAGACTGCTGTTTTGGATTGACCAGAATATTGTTTGACTGTATTGATTTGTGGATGACCCTGCCTTCTTATCTAGACCATCCATATTCCTCTTTGTACGTTGTGTCTGTCTTCAGTTAATAATTATAAACTCAAGGATGGTTCCCAGCCTTTGCTGAAGACATCCTTCTTGCATTCTCTTGACAATTTAGCTTCTAGTCATGGGATTTTTCTCCCAAGGCCTGCACAGAGACATCCCATTAATCTCTGATGGTGTCTCTTACTTTCACTTTCTTTTCTATATAATTAGAATGATAAACAATTTTCAGAGCAGATTTACTAATCAGTTCATTACCATGACTGAATAGCTACATTCTCTGTGGTTCTCAGTGAGTGGTTTTGCCCTGGGATTCATACACATGACTGTTAATGAGCGAAGCAGGACATTGAGGAGCCTCCTTCCTGTAAGAGTGTTTTCTATTTGCCCCTCAGACTGTGTCTCTAGTCTTCTCCACTAAAAGTTGCCAACTTCAGCAAATAAAAATGCAGAATGCTAAATATTCTATGCAATATGCTTATATTAAAAAAAAAAGTCTTCCTTGTTTATCTGAAATTACCATTTAACTGGGTGTCCTGTATTGTATTTGGCTACTGTCTACACTCTGCTCTGGAAACTTCTAATGGGGTTCTGCCAATAGGTTACACAACCAGGAGCTCAAAGATAGGAAGAGAAAAGTCAGGTATTTTGTCACAGTTCCTTCCAAAGCCTACAATTCTATCAGATAGGCTGCCTTCAAGTTAGAGGTACTCCCTTGGGGTGGGGGGCCAAGTTGCTCCTGTCTTTTAAACCTTGGGCCTACAGGTGCTAATAGCGCTGCCTGTTGCCAGCACCAGAGGACTTTGCTACCCATTTTGGTTTCCCTTAACCTTGCCAGCCCTGCCTTCATTAAAGTTTTCACAGTTTCCAATTCACAAGTGCCATCTGTTCTCTGTCAGGACTTGGATTGACAGAGAGGGGTTCTGGTGATATATTTTGTAAAACTATAAAATTAAAAAATATATATTTATATAAATCACATTTTCAAAAGAAAGTGATTAAATGGTTAAGTAAAGCATGATGAATTCATACTATTGAATACTATACTGAATACTATAATCATTAAAAGAAATGAGTTAGGCCTTTATGTGCTAATATGGGAATAACTCCAACACATTTTGTTAAGTGACAAAATAAACAAATAGAATCAAATTACATGTATGTGTGAAAGAAGTACTAGTGTTGCGCTATAGGGTAAGCACTGGACTGCTAAACCCAAGGTCAGAGGTTCAAGCCCACTAATCGCTCCTCAGAAACACTTTATAATGTTCCTGCTGACTTGATGGCACCTGACAACAGCAGCAGGGAAGGGTGCATATCCAACCAACTTCTTAGTGTCTCAATTTAAAACGCAAATGGGCAGACTTTTGAAGAAAGTGTCCAACATGAAAAAATTAGAACAGAACAGACAGAAAACAGGAACTTAAATGGATCAAAGACAGTGCAAGGAACAGAAAACAACATCAAACAAGCCATTAATATCCTCAGGAACATAAGTGAGGATATCACATCCATAACACTGGGCTACTAACATAAACACCAGAGATTAAGAAAGAACTCTTAGAAATTAAAGAAACTAAATTTATAAACTAAATTAAAGAAACTGAAATTATAATCATTTTAGTTAAAAAAATGAATGGAAGGGTTGAAAGATAAAGTTGAGGAAATCCCACAAAAAGTAGAACAAAATAGCTAGAAAAGGAGAGAAAAAAAAGGAATAAAAAATTGGAGCAATTCAAGAAGTTTAATGTCTGATTAATACAGATTTCGAACAGAAGACACAACAAAAGTGCAGAACTTGTTAAGGCTATAATATAGGCATGTATGCCAGAATGAAGGATATGACTCCCTGGTGAAGAGTCTCATTGAAAGCAATAAAGAAAAAGGACCCATACCAAAGCCCAGCACCAACATTCCCTTAGGATTCAAAGGTATCCTAAAAGTTTCCAGAGAGAAAAAGAGAGATTACAAGGAAATACGATGGCTTTGAGCTCTCAACAACACCAGCAATAGCTGAAATATAGTGGAGTAACATTTTCAAAATTGTGAGAGACTTTCCAGTCTGATTCTTTGCTTAGCCAAACCAACAATAAAATATGGAGAAAATAAATAAATAAAACATGGAGAAAAAAAAAGAAAAACAGGGAAAATCTCCAAAAATTTGCTTTGTTTGCATGCTGCTTTCCAGAAGCTTCTGGAGCATGTATGCCTCCCAAAGCAGGAAATAAACAACGAGAGGTGGCAACATGTAGCAGTTTTGGAGATCAGCCAGCCCAGATAGCAACAGAATGGAGAGATCTAGGAGAGCTGTTTCAATAAAAAGAATGGAGCTTCTAGAATACTTAGGATGCTTGACCATGATTCTGGAGAAAGAATTGGCTAAGTAGGAGAGAAGATACACAGAAAACAATAACAAAGGGAAGAAAGCAAGGGACACAAAGAGAAAGATTGAGGGAAGAAGAGAGGGAAGGTAGGATGGATTGCTGATTGCTTACTGATGAACAATGTTTCCGTCATCATATTGTCAAAACTTAATATGCAATTCGTACAAATTATTATCAAACACTTAGGGAAAAGAAGTGTGTGTGAGAGAGTGGGGTGGGGATGGGAGAAGTGTACTAAGTCTTCATTTTCCAGTATGTAAATAACATCTAAAATTGTTTGATCAATAAACAGCAGTATGAACATGGTGGTGGTGGTTATGTGCCGTGGAGCCGGTTCCGACTCATAGCGACCCTGTACAGGGTTTCCGGGGCTGTAAATCTTTATGGGAGCAGAAAGCCTCATCTTTCTCCCACGGAACAGCTGGTAGTTTTGAACTGCTGACCTTGCTGGTTCACAGGCCGGTTTGCAGCCCGATTCATAACCACTACGCTACCAGAGCACCTTAGTATGAACATAGTATTTAAAATAAGGGATTAAATGTAAGAGGAGAAAGAGCTAACCAAATTAGAAGTTGACTTTGCCTGTGGGGTATCTAATTCTGGAACTAAGTACTGATGAGTTTCATGGTTGCTATGTGTTTGTTATTGTATATGATAAACATATTAAATGTGATATTAGGTGACATTTCAAGCCATGTCTGAGTATGTTTTTAACTCTATTTTAGACTGGATTCTTGAAAGAATTAAAATCAGTGAAGTGTATATGACATTTGTTGTTGTTGTTAAGTACTGTTGAGTCAGTTCTGACTCATAGCAACCCTGTTTCCGAGGAATAACTGGTGGGTTTGAACTACTCACCTTGTGGTGCAAATTCCAATGCTGAGTCCTGGTGTGGTGCTGCGGGTTAATGTGCTGAACTACAAAGTATGTGGTTCAAGGTCACCAGTCACTCCTAGGAAACCCTATACAGAGTTGCTATGAGTCAGAACTGACTTGGCAGCACTTACCAACAACAGCAACATATGGAGGGCTAGTGGCACAATGTGTTAAGTGCTGGGCTGCTCACTGCTCCACAAGCTGCTGAAGCAAGATGAGACTGCTCTTGTAAAGGTTTACAGCCTCAGAAACCCTAGGAAGAACTTCGGCTTTGTTACAGAGTTTCGTTCATTCCAACCGGACTTAAAGGCAGTGGGATATATCTATTTACATATTTCTCTCCAAATATATGGGCCCTGATAGCGCTGTAGGATAAGCACTAGACTGCTAAATACAAGGTCGGCAATTCAAACCTACTGTTTGAATTGTTTCTCAGGAGAAAAGATGAGGCTTTTTGCTCATTAAACCCTATTAAGGGTCTCTATTGGAGAAATAGAAACACCACCTTAAGAAGTGTATAGACCTAGCTGAAAATTATGTTGAGAAACAGCCACTTCATGTTTCGATATTTTTGTTTAATTCTATGATTTTATAGCAATACTTTTTGACTTACTTTTGTACAAGGGGGCTTCAAAAAGTTTGTAGGAAAATGGGGTTAAAAGATAATGGAGTTTTCCCACAAACTTTTTGAAGCCTTCTCATTCATACATATGTGTGTGAGTCCTGCATATATGGTGGTGCCTACCGTACACTAGGAGTCCTGGTGTGGCACTGTGGGTTAATGCGCCAGACTGCAAAGCTGTTTGAACTGCAAGGTTGGAGGTTCAAACTCACCAGCTGCTCCTCGGAAACCCTATCCAGGGTCGCTATGGGTCAGAACCGACTCGATGGCACTTAACAACAACAACAGCAACCCTACAATGTCACCAGGCCCTCTTCTCCTTCTACCTCCTTCTCTCTATATACATATACACAAACATATGTAGTTAGTAGTCCAGTGCTTATCCTACAGTACCACCAGGGCTCCTTTGGTTGACATGTAGAGGTTAGGATTTACAGTACATAAAATGAAGGATAGTTTTACAATATCACAAAGTACAGGATAATTACTTCCAATCACAAAATGAAGGGTAACCATACACTACTCAGAGTCATATCCTATCCAAATTGACACAACATTAACCGTCACTCTTCCCAAAATATTTTATGGCCAAAAGATTGTCTAAGGTGATGCATAAGACACACCTGAGGTAAAGGTTGTCTTAACTTTTTTTGAATAAGTTTGAGCATAGACAAACAAGATATATTTTTTAAAAACTTTGCATGCGTGAATTATGATTTCTTGGGGGGGGAGGGTTCTGTGTGTTTGTGTGTGTGTGTGTGTGTGTGACTTGGGTGAAGGTTTACAGAACAGATAATCAATTTTACATTTGGCAACATAAACATTATATCTATATATATCTATATATATACATATATATGTATATATATAGATATATATGTTGTTAAGTTCAATTCTGACTTATAGTGATCCTGTACAGGGTTTCCGAGGAGTAGCTAGTAAGTTTGAACCATTGACCTTGTGGTTTAAACAAATCTTGTGGTCAAGTGCTTATCCTACAACGCCACACCAGAATACTCTCTCTCTATGCACACGCACACATACACACACACATACACACCACATATATAAAGGTGAATCAAAAATTATCTGCACACTGCTTATATTAAAACTTCTGTTGGCTGCACTGTCTTATCAGTGATTTTTGATTAAGGTCACTGCTGTGCAGATGTGAACATGGACATCTGCAAATAAAATTTGGATCCATAGTCGAAGGAAGGTAAAAGATACTTTAAAAAAAAATCTTTACTGGTGATAAGACATAGATTCAACACTACGAGCCTGAGAATAAATGGCAGAGTCTGGAATGGAAACACCCTCAATCTCCAACCAAGAAAAAGTCCAAAAGTCATCCATCAGCTGGAAAATTGATGCTTACAGTTTTCTGGAATTCTCAAGGGCCAATATTGGAATACGATCAGGAGAAAGGCTCAACAATCAACAGTGTGAACTACAACGAGATGCTCACAGATTAGTGAAGACTGAACTTCAGAATAACCACAGAAAACACTATTCAAGGACTTTATGAACTTTCATGACAATGCATGTCCTCACACTTCTGCCAACACTGTTGGCATTTTGAGGTGTTAAAGATTCATAGTCGTGATCAGACTTTCACCTGTTTGGTCCCCTGAAAGCAGCCATTTGAGGACTAAGCCTTCTGATGAAGTAAAGACAGTGGTGCATTGTGGTCTGAACCTCACCCTAAATCATTTTTTTTTTTATATATAAAGGAATACAAAAACTTGTTGACAGATGGACAAAGTGTATTGAAAAGCAAGGACATTATGTCAAAAAAAAAAGTATATTTATCTTTTCTAAAAGTTTATTAAAATAAATTCTACAGCCAGAGTGCAGATAATTTTTGACTAACCCTTGTGTCACACACACACACACACACACACACACACACACACATATGTAGCAAGACAGAAAGAGCGAGGGGGGTAGTCCTGGTGTGGTACTGTAGCATAAGCAGAAGAAAGATGAGGCATTCTACTCCCATAAAGATTTACAGCCTCGGAAACCTGATCCAGAGTCATTGTGAGTTGGAACTGACTCCATGACACACAACCAACACCAACACCATGAGAAAGAAAGAGAGAAACAGAGAGAGAAAGTGTGTGTGTG
>NW_006408699.1:4026116-4028001 GCF_000296735.1 Chrysochloris asiatica
GAGAGAGAGAGAGAGAGAGAGAGAGAGAGAGAGAGAACGATTTACCTAAAGGAAAGGGCTCACATAGTTATGGAGACTGACAAGTCTCAGATCCATGGGCCAGGCATTAGTTTGGAGGCTTCTCCTGCTTCATGTGGTCACAGGGGATGACAAGCCCACAGTAGACTGGTCAGATGATAGGTTCACAGAGTTACAGAAGCTGGACACTCCCAGAACCACTGGATCAGATTACAGGCTGCTAGCTCAAATCCTAAAAACAACATATCAGATGATGACAAGGTGAATGTAGATTGCAAAGCAAGTAGAACCAGATGGATGCAGGTCATATCTTCAAGGAAGACTTGGGTAAGACTGTGACTTCAGTCAGGCTGTGACTCAAAACACACCCTGTATGCCCTACGCTGATCCTACCTTATTAATATAAAAACAAAGGAAACATCCCCAAAAAACCCAATGCCATTGAGTCAAATCCAATTCACAGCAACTCTCAATATGGTTTCTGAGGCTGTAAATCTTTAAGGGAGCAGAAAGCCTCATCTTACTCTCTTGGAGTGGCTGGTAGTTTTGAACAGCTGACCTTGCAGTTAGTAGTCCAGTGCTTATCCTACAGTACCACCAGGGCTTCTTTGGTTGACATGTAGAGGTTAGGATTTACAGTACATAAAATGAAGGATAGTTTTACAATATCACAAAGTACAGGATAATTACATCCAATCACAAAATGAAGGGTAACCATACACTACTCAGAGTCATATCCTATCCAAATTGACACAACATTAACCGTCACTCTTCCCAAAATATTTTATGGCCAAAAGATTGTCTAAGGTGATGCATAAGACACTTCTGAGGTAAAGGTTTTCTTAACTTTTTTTGAATAAGTTTGAGCCTAGACAAACAAGATATATTTTTTAAAAACTGTGCATGCATGAATTATGATTTCTTGGGGGGAGGGTTCTTTTTCTTTCAGTTTTGTTTTGTGTGTGTGTGTGTGTGTGTGTGTGTGTGTGTGTGTGTGTGTGACTTGGGTGAGGTTTACAGAGTAGATAACCAATTTTACATTTGGCAGCATAAACATTATATTTCATCTCATCTCATTGATTGTAAACCCACCCCCCCACACAACTGATCTCCCTCCCTCCCTGTGTTTGCTGTTTTTATTATTCATTCTTTCTTAACACTTCTGAATTTTGGGTAAATGCTGTCCTTTTAAGCTCAAATGATTGATTATTCTAAGGCGTATGTAGTTCTTTGGTGTTATTGTTCCCCTTTTATTTTTATTTATTTATTTTTTTGCTTCTATTTCCTCTGGTTTTTTTGTTTTTTGAGGTTTATTTGGGGGGGGCAGGGAATATACACAAAAACACTCAGGAATATATAATAATTTAAACAACTAAAGGGAATATTCTGAAAGCCTGCCTTCTGGCCGCCAGCACTCAGTCTTTCTCTTTCTGTGAGTCTAGAGTCCTCAGCTGCTCTCTCTCTCTTTCCATGTCACCATCTCTGCCTCTATTTCTGGTGGTGCTGCTTCTCTGGATAGGGTCCTACATTCCGCTTGTGCTCTTCTCCCTTGATGGTTCTAGGGTCCTTTGTTCCTGGACTGTAAGATTAACTACTCTCCAATTTTTGTTACAAAACCACTACCTTTGCAGTTGTGACAGTTGCAATTAATCATGCTAACAATTACACACTACTGAATTATAAGAATATTATTCCCATCTCTTTTCACCAGACCCATCTAGATGAAATGAAAACTATTCAGTGGGGATTCTACCTTTTCCCGCACACTCTGAAGCTTAAACTCCCTCTTGAAAACTTGTAAACCAGTCACTTTGTGCCTTTATAGCCCCCATTTTAGGTAGCAAATGTCTAAATTGCCCATCCCTAT
>NW_006408699.1:4028766-4030656 GCF_000296735.1 Chrysochloris asiatica
GTCCACCAGTCTCTATCTGACCAGTAAACCTGGTCTTTTTATTATTTTGAAATTTCAAACCAGATATCTTGATATTAATGTTGTGGTGTTGTAGGATAGGCACTGGACTGCTAAACACAAGGTTGGCAGTTCAAACCCACCAGTCACTCTGGGGAAGAAGGATGAGGCTTTCAGAGTCACTATGAGTCTGAATTGACTTGATGACACATAATAAGTGACAAGTTATTAGTCACTATTTTGCCTTAATTCAAGGTTTAAATCATATAAAAATGGCTAAGTACATTAGGGCATATATATTATGTTATTTAGAAAGCATTTCCATCAGAGTAAAATATTTTCTATAATAAATGAATCTATTAACTTTTAAGAATACTATGACTAAGATCTTTATCTAACTATATAGAAATGCTTAGGGAATTCTATACCTTTATTTTACTTCTTTGCATGAATTTTCTATCACATTATCTTAAAAAATATCAAAGGAAACAAGCCTAGATTAATACTTTAAAAGATAATGAATTATTTACATGTAACCTTTAGAGATATTTAGACATTTCCTCTCATATAGTTTCCTCCCTCCTAAACCTGGGTGAAAGAATTTAATATCCAGTAACTCTGTCTTCGAGTCCTGGTGTGGCACCACAAGATCTGTTGGAACCAAATGGTCAGTGGTTCAAAACTGTCAACAGCTCCTCAGAAACCCTATACAGGGTTACTATGAATCAAAACAGAATCAGCAGCATTTAACAACAAACAACAACAACCTTATTCTGGTTTGAATTTTTAAAAATTATCTTTGCATAAGCAACATTCAAAATATACTTGTATAGAAAAAAATCTGGAGCAATCTGTAACAAAAAGCTAACAGTGGAGATTTGGGAAGTGGAACTAGGGAAGGTTTTTTAAAGTTTAACAGCCTGGTTACATAATTTTAATCACCAGAATATATTGTGCATAGGTATTGGATGTGAATATGTATTTATGTAAAATAAAACAGGAATTGTACACAGTGATAGAGTCCTGGTGTGGCGCTGTAGGATAAACACTCTGCTAACCACAAGATCTGTGGTTCAAGCCCATCTCTCCTTGGAAACTCTATTGGGTCACTCTAGGTTGGAATCTCCCCAATGGAACTTAACAATAATGTAAACAGTGCTAAGTTTGGGCACTATTATTGTAGGTTTAACATAATTATTTTATGGTTTCCACCTTCATCACAAAGAGCTTTAACAAATGTAAGCCTGAAAGGACATCCTGTTGGATGTCACAGGGCATTCCAAGGTCTTGGTTTAACCACTTTGACCAAGTGAACCAGAACTGGGGTGACTGACAGCAACCGCCCTTGGACTATTAGATCCAACCTGGGAGTAACATGTTAATGAAGTGGCCAGGAATGCCCCAGTTTGCTTAATAAGGAATCACTTGTTAGTCCACAATCAACAATGGTAAAAGCATGTGCAAGTATAGGAAATAAATCTTATAGGCAAAAGAAACAACAAATAAATCAATGATGATGTATTGTTAATTAATAAGTAGGATATGTTTCAGTCAAGTAATTATCTCCTTTCTCCTTCTGATGCCATTTTATGTTAAGCAGAAAGTACAGTATTTCAGCTTTTTACTGTTGTCCTTCTGGTGTGGAAAGCATCTTTCAGATCAGCTCTTCTTATCTGTGAGGACATTGAATTAGTTCTCTGCCCTAGAATCTCTATGACAAACAACATGCTCTTAGGTTCTCCTGTTTTTATGCTATTATCCTAGTGCATGGGTAGTGCAAATGATTAATGCATTTAGCTGCTAACCAAAAGGTTGGAGGTTCAAGTCCAGCCAGAGGTATTGCAGAAGAAAAGTCTGGCAACCTACTTTTGGAAAAATTCAGCCACTGAAAAC
>NW_006408699.1:4031726-4038010 GCF_000296735.1 Chrysochloris asiatica
GCTACCAGAACATCTGGTGGTGACTGGTAATTCTGATGTTACCTGGTTTATGGTAACATCTGCTTCTTTGTTCACACAGCATTCTTTTTGTATGCCTCTCTGTCTGTGTTTCTTCTTTCTCTTCTTGTAAGGACCCCAATCATAAAGGAATACAGCCAAGCCTGCTCCAATATGACCTCATGTTAACTAATTACATTTGCAATAATCCTATTTCCAAATAAGGTCACATTCTGAGGTTCTGGGAATTGAGACTTCAGCATGTATTTTTTTCTGGGAGATACAACTCAACCCATAACACAATACGTTGTTATGTGATCCCCACCATAATTAAGATGTAGAACAATTTCATCACCCTAAAAATTCCCTCAGCTTGTTTTTTGGCAAATCTTTCTTCATCCATAGCCTCTGGCCACAAATCTGTTTTCTGACCATATAGCTTTACCTTTTTTACAATGTCACATGAATATAATCTTACAATATGTAACCTTTTGAGCCTGGTTTCTTTTCCTTAACAGAACACATTTAAAATTTACTCATGCTGGTGAATGTTCATGTCCTTTAATACACAGTAATATTCTTGCAATAAAATTGTTTATGTATTTACCGGTTGGTAGATATTTGGATTGTTTTCAGATTTTGGAAATTATGAATAATGATGCATTTGTGAATAGGTTTATGTGTGAGTGTATGTAAATCTATATTTTCATTTCTCTTGGTTAAATGCCTTGGAATGGGAGGGTTGGGTCATGTAGCAAATGTATGTTTAGCTTTTTAAGAAACTGGCTCTGTTTTCCTAAGTGGCTGTACCACTTTACATTCCTGCTAATAATATGTAAAAGTTCTGTTTGATCTACATCCTCCTCAACACTTCCTACTGTCAGTCTTTTTTCCCTAATGACTAAGGAAGACTATCTGGTGTCGCAATGGTTAAGTGCTTGGCTGAGAACTAAAAGATTGGAGGTTCAAACCACCAGCAGCATCATTGGATAAAAGACCTGTCACTCTGCTCCTTTCAAGATTACAAATTGGGAACCCTATAGGGGAATTCTGTTCTGTCATATACAAGGGGGATTAAAACAATTCAAGGAAACATTCTATTATCTTTGAATTCCCATTTCCCACAAACTTTTTGAAGCTCCCTTGCTGGAAGTGTCTCTATGAGTTGGAATAGAATCAACAGCACACAGCATTGACTAATGATGTTGACCATCTTTTTGTGTGCTTATTTGAATTTTATATCTCTTCTTTGGTGAAGTGTCCACATTAAAACAAATTGGATTGTTTGTTTTATTATTTAATTGTGTCACTACTTTTCATTTTTAAAATTCTAAATAGATAACACATTCATATATTTCAAAAACCAAAATGATTTTAAAAAGACACTTACTGAAAAATGCTCATTTTGTCCCATCAACCCCTTGAGTCCACCCCAGTTAGAGAACACTTAAAAATTAATTTCTTGTTTTCTTCAGCTACTTATTTATATAACTACAAACATGCATTGCTATATTCCTACTCCCATTCTTATGTTTCTTGATGACATCAAGGATAGCATACATGAAGAAAGCAAAAGGTCATTAAGAAGACAGGAAACAAAAAGAAAAATAAGACCAAAATGGGTGTCAGAAGAGACTCATAAACTTCAGTGTAGAGTAGCTAAAGTGAATGGAAGAAATGATGAAGTACAGAAACAAACAGAAGATCTCAAAGGGCTGCTTGAAAAGCAAAATAAAGCATTATGGTAAAATATGCAATGACCTGGAGTCAGAAAATCAAAAGGAAAGAACACACTTGACATTTCTAATGCTGAAAGAACTGAAGAAAAAAAAATCCAAACCTTGAATTGCAATACTGAAGAAGGATTCTATGTACTAAATATTGAACAATGCAGGAAGCATCAAAAGAAGATAGAAGGACCGCACAGAATCACTGTACAAAAAAGAATTGGTCTACATCCAACCATTTCAGGTCTGCATTCAATCATTTCAGCATACAATCAAGAGCTGATGGTATTAAAGGAAAATGTCCAACCTGTGCTAAAGGCATTGGGGAGAAGCAAGGCTCCAGGAATTGATGGAACATCAATTGAAACATTTCAACTAAAAGATACAGTACTGGAAGCACTCACTAGTCTGTGCCAAGAAATCTGGAAGACAGCCACTTGCCCAACTGGGAGAGATCCATATTTGTGTCCCTTCCAAAGAAAGGTGATCCAACAGAATGAGAAAACTATGGAGCAGTATACTCATATCACACCCAAATAAAGTTCTGCTGAAGAGAATTCCAAAATGGTTGCAATGGTTGATCGATAGAGAACTGCCAGGAATTCAAGCTGGATTCAGAAAAGGCTGTGGAATGAGGAATATCATTGCTGATGTCAGATGGATCTTGGCTGAAAGCAGAGAATACCAGAAAAATGTTTACTTGTGATTTACTGATTATGCAAATGCATTTGGCAGTATGGATCACAACAAATTATGGATAACATTGCCAAGAATAGGAATTCCTGAACACTTAATTATACTTATGTGGAACCTGTACATAGACCAAGAGGCATGTTCTGTTTGAACAGAAAAGGGTTGAAAATCAAGAAAGGTTTGTTGTCAGGGTTGTATCCTTTCATGATACTTATTCTGTCTTTATGCTAAACAAATAATCTGAGAAACTGGACTGTGTGAAGAAGAATCAGGAAGGCTCATCAACAACTTGCACATATTATCAGGAGGGACCAGTTTCTGGAGAAGGACATCATGTTTGGTATGGAGGAGAGTCAATGAAAAAGAGGGAGACCTCCAATGAGGTAGATTGACAAGTGGCTGCAACCGGGACTCAAACATAGCAGCAACTGTGAAGACGGTGCAGGACCAGACAGTGTTTTGTTTTGTTGTACATAGGGTTGTTCTGAGTTGGAACTGACTCTATAGTCCCTAACAACAACAGCAGCAGCAACATACACTGTTCAGCATCAGTATAGCTCCTATTCCTGGGTCTTTCCTTGATTTGCATCTATTTCTTAAAGCATGGCCTTTCTTAACATTTATGCAGTCTTCCTTCATTTCAACTCAGCCAAGGACGTGTGTAAGTGTTATTTATAAAAAATAAACCTGGTGTGGGTATGTGTGTGTGGGGGAAGTAGAGGTGTGGTGTGGAGTATGTGTGTCTGTGTGGTGTGATGTGGGGTGTGTGTGGGTGGGAAGTGTGGTGTGGGGTATTTGTTTATGTAGTATTCATGCATGTGTGTGTGGTGTGCATATGGGGGATTTGTGTGTGTGTGTGGGCGGGATGCTACAAATTGGGAGCTCCTCATAATTCAGGCTCTACCTGCCAAGGAAGGTATGTGAAGAGGACTATGAGGAACTGCTGAGGACCACAAAGTTCTCTTCTGATTGTGACATTTTTAACCCTTTTCTAAACCTTCCTGTTTCTGTTTTCCTTCCATTTATTTTACAGTGGGTTTCTCATGCTTACATCTGTGCCTTTTGCTTCTGATCTTTATCTGACTGAAGAAAGGTTTTTCTGATCTGTGTTTTAGTCTCGCCAGCAATTTATGGTGTTCACTCTTCATAAGTTTTCCTTTTGATCATTCTTCCCCCTCGGTTAATTTGCTCAAGTGAAGAGTGAATTCTCGGAGGAGATTAGTGAGGAGAAGGATAGCATTTAGCTTTATCACATGAAGTGCTTTTGAATTTGATCACTCACTTCTCACTCAAGGGGACATTTAGAATGTAGTAACCTCTTTGATACTTAACATTCTCATTGATTGTTTCAATTACGTTATTCATGTCTTTATGAGCTATACCGAATATTCTTTTGAAGATTTCTTTCAAGGAGACTCTCTAGGTGGTGTAAAGAGTTAATGCATTCAGCTGCTAACAGAAAGATTAGAGGGTCTAGTCCATCCAGTGATGCCCTGGTGATCCGCTTATGACTCAAAGTCAAAAACAGATCATGCTTACTGGTCTGATAAAGACTGGTGGAACCCCTTTGTCGTCCTTCAAGCCTGGAACAAACTCACCTCTTTGACTCAACTTTCAACCAAAGGATAGACAGGCCTATAGACTATTGCTTTAGGGAGGTACACACCACTTAAGATAACCAAACATAGGAGATTAAAAGGGCAACGTTAGCTCAGAAGTTGGGAAGGGATAGAAATGGAACAAGGAAAACACAGGGAGGAAGTGGGACGAGTGATCTTACAATGTGGAGATTGCAATCAATGTCATGCATGATACAAAACGTCTCTGAATGGCTGAATGGAAAAACAAAGCCAATTTGCTCTGTAAACTTTCACTCAGATCACAATAAAAAGTAAAAAAAAAACATAAAATATCAGCCACTGAATACCCTATGGAGTACAGTTGTACTCTGACATACATAGGACGGCCAAGAATCAAAGTTGACTGGAGGGGCCTGCCACCGCTTATTCTTTAGAAACCTATTCATATGCTTAAAACAGACGCTGGAAGCAAAACATGACCACCAGCAAGACTGTCTTTTGGTCAGTCCTAAATTTAACTCACATCTTACTTTAAATATTAGAGATCTTTCTGTTTACTAGGAAGAGGTGAGTGTAAAAATGAAGCCAGGAACTCCTCTCTGACATACTCTACCAGTTCAATCCTCCAGTACGAGTTATTTTCAGGACAAAATGCTGCAACTACAGACCCTGATATTTTTCTTCCCACATTGTTTATTTAAAGAAACATGGGAACCATCATGAAGAAGCTTCATCGGCCTACAATGTAAACTCGGACATCTGCTTTGTTTGAGTTAATGAGGTGGTGATTTTAGGATCTCCTCTTCCCTGGCCATCACCTCTGCCCTAGGAAAATGGCAGGTCCTGAAATTTATAGGAATTCTGACCTTAGGGGTCAGGAAGTGCACAGGAATGGAGAAAGTAGACAGCAAGGAGACTAGCCCCTGAGAGGGCATGTTTCCTAGTAGAGAAAACGATATTTTCTGCAGCTCTGGTTTCCACAGCACTATTTTTAAACACTCAAGAGATTAATGATTCCTCCTATAGGCCTCTGGCATGTGGAAGGCACCAGATTCCATTTAAATGACTTCTCATCCCTTCTTTAAAGGTTGATAACCTGCCATTTTAACGGGGAGGGGGGAGATGGGAAGAATCCTTTCGCAATTGGAATACCACTAATCTTAAAACTGTGGACACAAACCACTTATGAGGGGGCTTCAAAAAGGTTGTGGAAAAATGGAGTAGAAAGAGAATAGAACCCCCACCCCCAACATTTCGAGGCCCCCTTATAGATATTACGCAAACAAAATTTTGGAAACAACCATCACTTATAGATTAAAATTCACTATAAAAAAGACTTTTTTTTTCAAAAGATCAGTTTTTGGCAATTCTGTTAAACTAGCTGGGAAAAGACTGTAGACTGAAAGAAGCCTTAGAGTAAGTCATGAAAGCTCTGGATTAAAAAATATTTTTTAAATGGTCTCATTCAGAAATTTTTCAAACGAGAGTCACACTTGAATGAATGAATGCTGTATCAAATTATACCAAGACAAAGAAGAGAAGCCAGTCTGCCAGACAAATGCAGCCTGCTTTGTTTGGGGGACAAATCATTGTTGCAGTCAGCTTGGAAATGTCACTTTTAAGTCAATGAGACTTGTGTTCAAATAAGAGGGGGATGCAAGACCCTATTATGTTCACTAGGATGTGATGTTTTGCCTCTGAATGGTTTCTACAGTGCATGAAAATTCCTTTTTTGGGGTGAACTCTTTAATGTCTTGAACTGTTTCAGGTTTTACAAAGTGCTTCAGTTTTTACATCTAAAGGGCAGACATGACCACACTGGAACACCAGTCTTTGGCTACAGAAATTCTGACTTTGGGGATAAGTCTTTTGAACTCTTAACTGTTGAAAACAGATGACTGGGAAAACAGATTCATTGGCTCATGTGGCAAGTTGTCTTCTGGAAGCGATCCAGAGCTTACACTAAATTCAACCCAGTCTTTTTCTCATTTTTTAGTGATATGTCCACAGGAGCTCTGTCTTTAAAGGCGGTTGATTTGAGCAGCTATGGCATCTAGTGAAATAGGAAACAAAATGATGAGATTAAACAAAATGGACCAGACTGACTGACAATTGTGAGATTTATTTGAAAACATAAAACTAAACAAAACAAAAAATTCAACCAAACAAAAAGAACTGATTTTTCCTTTGAAATAACTGGTGGGCTTGAACTGCTGGTCTTTCCATTAACAGCATGACACTCAACCATTGCGCCACCAGAATTTATGTTGTTGTTGTTGTTAAGTGC
>NW_006408699.1:4038600-4068335 GCF_000296735.1 Chrysochloris asiatica
CTTCTCCAGCGACTGGTCCCTCTTGACAATATGTCTGAAGTGTGAGAGATGAAGTTTGGCCATCCTGGCCTCCAAGGAGCACTCTGGCTGCACTTCTTCAAACACAGATCTGTTGGTTCTTTTGGCAGCCCGTGGCACTTTCAATATTCTCCTCCAACACCTAACTCAAAAGTATCAATTCTTCTACAGTAGACTGTTGTTAAATTCCATGGACTCAATTCGGACTCAAGATAGTCTGTCTAAATTGTTAGAAAACAGTCTCCTGGGACTTAGAAATCTACCTATCTATTTCTAGGTATTTGAAAGTATTTTCATGTTATTATTTAAAAAATGGGGGTGGGGGGAGATGAATTATTTTACCTAAATTGGTATTCTAATGAAGTCACCCTTTAATTATTACGTAGATAGTGTGAATATTCGGTAGCGTGGCAGATGGTAGGATTTTTTTGCTGGTCTATACTACCCTCTAGTGGTCAATTGAAAAACTCGAAGCTGAGGTTATTTGATGACAAGAAATAGTCTGTTAATGTGACTTCTTTTAAACATTAAGACCATTCCTGAGCCTATATCTATCGGTAGTTGTATGTTCTATCTAATTTAAAATAATAATTTTAGTACCTTTTGACTGAGAAAAATGCACAGTGACAGAGAGCTACTATGACTTTAGCAACTCTCACATAGGCATGTATTTTATTAATCTCATTGTTAAGACACTTACATTGGAAACAAAGTGATGTGTGTTTGCCCTATTTACTTAGAATACACGCAATGCTTGAAAGACATGGATGAATCTGGACATTCCTTCAGTAACTTCATGGTCCACTGTCCGTCTTCCACCCCATCCTTGACTCATAGTGTAGAGATGTCTCCTTACAGTTTGAGGGGAAATACAGGGTATCTCAAAGGACGTCAGTGGGTGTAACTTTACCTTAAAAATTTTAATGCACAAAGGACAAAGATAAAGTGAAACCTAGTGTAAGTTTAAGTCTTTAAGTAAAGGAATAACTCTTTTATTCATCCATTCCACATGTGAGAGTAAGTAAAAACGTATTGGTACTACTAGGCTTCCAGTTCAGACATGCACAGGTTCATTCCAAGTTAAACATGTTAAACACGTCTCTGTGGTCAGTGGATGGCTGCAGACAAGTCGTCTCCATAATACACTTGTCCTCGTCTCATTAGGGTGACTTCAGAGAAAACAAAAAGTCCAGCCCAAACTGGGACTTTTCAACAAACACATGAAGAAATACTTATCAGTAACCATTGTGGTTGTTGTTGTTGTTAAGTGCCATTGAGTCATTTCTGACTCATAGTGGCTCTGTGTAGGGTTTCCGAGGAACGATTGGTGAGCTTGAACCACCAACCTTGAGGTTCAAACTGACCTTGCAGTCCAGCACATTAATCCCCAGTGTCACACCAGGACTCCAACATTCATCAATAGATAGATGCATATCAAAATAACAATGAGATATCATCTCACCCAGCATTAACAGTGGAATTGGGAAAAAAAAAAAAGAGAAAGCAACAAATGATGGTGAGGCTGTGGAGAGACTGGGACCCTCCTACAATTGTAAAATGGTATAACCATTGTGGAAAACAGTATTGCGTTTCCTTTAAAAAGCTGCAAATAGAAATACCATATGACCCAGGAACTCTACTAGTAAGTAGACAAAGGTATGTCAAAAAGTACTGCTGTAAAATCATAGCAACCTTAATTAAACAAAAATATTAAAATGTGATGGTATTGCTTCTCAACACATCCTCCAAAGGAGCTGTGTAGTGGTTATGAGTCAGGCTGCTAACTTCAAGGTCAGCAGTTCAAAACCAGCCGTTGTTGGCAGAAAGATGAGGCTTTGTGCTCTCATAAAGATTTACAGCCTTGGAACTCTCATACATTTTTTTGTCTCTTGTCATTGACTGCAATTCCCACAATGTAAGTCCACTCATCCTACTTCTATTCTTGTGTTTTCCATTTTCATAGCTCCTGTTTTTTAAAAAAACCTTCCGAATTTTGTCCTTGGGTAAATGCTGCTTTTTTAATATCAGCTGACTGATGATTCTAAGGAGCCTGTACTTTCCTAGTGATACTGTTCCCCTTTTAGATTTTTCTATTCCTTGACTGAAAATGGAACTACAGGATGACTTCAGTGCCCCATCTGAAGGGTGAATAAGAGCCATTGTCCTTGGGTTTTCACTAACTTCTATCCAACCAATAAACCTGGTCTTTTTTTATTTATGATTTTGAGTTTTGTTCCATATTTTTCACTCACTCTATTCAGGATCCTATAATGTGATTCCTTTTAGAGTGGTTGCTAATGGTAGCTGGGTACCATCTATTTGTTCTGACCTCAGGGTTGTAGAGCCTGAGCTTCACATGGTCTATGAGTCCTAGTGTGGCATTGTATGATAAGCACTCAACCTCTAGGTTGGTTTGAATCACAAGGTTGGCAGTTCAAACTCACTAGCCGCCCTTCAGAAACCCTATACAGGGTTGCTATGAGTTGGAACTGACTCAATAGCACTCAACAACAATTATTCCTTTGGACAACTGTCTCCTTGCATCTTTGATTTCCTTAACTCTTTTTTCAAAATGAGGAGAGACCAGTAATTGAACCTTTGTTGTTGCTGTTAAGTGCCATCAAATCAATCCTGACCCATAGTGACCCTGTATAGGGTTTCCAAGGAGCAGCTGGTGAGCTTGAAGCACCAACCTTGCAGTTCAAATGACTTTGCAGTCTGACACATTAGCCCACAGCGCCACACCAGGACTCCAATTGCACCTTGTTATTGTAGTTGTTATGTGTCATGGAGTCGGTTCTGACTCATAGTGACCCTGCATAGGGTTTCTGAGGCTGTTAATCTTTACGGGAGCAGGACACCTCATCTTTATCTGGCGGAGCAGCTGGTAGTTTCAAACTACTGACCTTGCGGTTCACAGCCCGATTTGAAACCACTACACTACCAGAGCTCCTTAGATGGATGTTTATAAACTTTTAAGACTCCAATTGCCACTCAACAAAGTAGGATGCAGAACACTTCCTTTGTAGACTAGAGTGTCAATAGATCTTGGTGTCCTCTGAGACTAAGGTCCTGTGACTCCTTTCCTAAAGGCATTTCACAACTTTCCCCCTATGATGAGGCTCTCTTCACCCATAAAGATTTACAGCCTCAGAAGCCCTATGCAGGCTCGCGATGAGTCGGAACTGACTCCACGGCATATCACCACCACCACCACCATGCTCTACTCTATTCATATATTTACTGCATATGTAAATATATATGTAGAACCCACCAGGTGATCCTTGGGAACCCTATCCAGGGTCACTATGAGTGGGAAGTGACCTGACAACACGTCACAACAACAATATATTATGTCAATTAGAAGTGTGTTTTAACAAAATGCTTTAAGGTATTTTTGACATGGACAGTTTAAGTTATGAACAGAATAATAGATTTCATGATGTGGAATTTTGAATAGGAAGGGTTTTCATTTTACAGATGGGAAGACTGAGATCCAGGAATATTATGCAGTCTTCTCTTGGTATCTAGAGGGGATTGGTTCCAAAACACTTTCCAATACCCAAATCCAGGGATGCTAAAGTATCTTGTATAAAATGGTGTAGTATTTGCAGATAACCTGTGCACATCTTCCCATAAACTTTAAATAATTTTGAGATTATGTAGAATATCTAAAACATTGTGTAAATAGTACTTTATGTTTCCTCTTAGCCTTTGAGGGATTACTTTGACTGCTTAACTGCACCCCCTGCTCCCCTCAATATTTAAAGTCTATGGCCGCATGAATTGTGAGATATGGAACCAGTAGACACAGAGGGCCAATTCTACTTTCAGAAACATTTTGACTGCAAGAAACAAAAAGCGGCTAGAAAGTCCATGTGTAGCTGGAGCCAAGCTTCAGAGTTGCTTGTTTCAGTTGCTCCCTGTGCAGTCAGGACCCAACTTGCATTAAGGGCGCCTTAAAGAAGAGGTGACAGCTGTGTCCCTTTTTGCTGAGATGGGGCACTCAGAGGGAATCAGGAAGCAGCTAGAGAGCAGACTGTGAAACAAGATATTCAGGAGGCTAGAAATCCTTCTAGAAATTTTAGGGAGTCACCAGAATTCGCACAGGATATTGGTTTAAGACTCAGACCAATTTATATATATATAATTGTGGAGAAAACCATTAACTTTGGTTTAAGACTCAGATCATTTATATATATATAATTGTGGAGAAAACCATTAACTTTGCAAAAACACAGCATGAGGACACAAACACACACACACATATATATGTATGTATGTGTGTATATGTATGTATGTGTGTGTGTGTGTGTATAAAATGTTGTAGTTAAGTGCTGTGAGGTTAGTTTCGACTCAAAGCGATCCTGTATGAAGTTCCTGAGAAGCAGCTGGTGGGTCTGAACCACTGACCTTGTAGTTAGAAGTCCAGTGCTTATCCTACAGTGCCTTATCAGGAGTCCTGGATATAGATCTAGGTAATGTTTTTTGTTTTGGTTAAGTGCCTTGGAGTGTTTATATATAGAGACTCCGGATAGGATTTTGGAGGCTGTTAATATTTCTTCCTTGGAGCTACTTATGAGCTTGAATTGCCAATCTTGTGATTAGTAGTCCACTGCTTATCCTACAGAGCCATAGTGCTCAATATTTATACACACACACATACACAAGGGTGAGTAAAATATTATCTGCACTCCCATTATATTAAAATGCCCATCTACATTCACGACTGATGACAACATTGATGTGCACATGAAACGATTCTGTCAAATAGACAAGTGACAGGGGATTATGTGGCAAATCAGCCATGGTCCTGCCTATGAAATAACCCACAACAGACTTGGGTTTCACAAAGCTTGTGCAAGATGGGAACTGAAACAGAAGCATTTGGATATCTGCAAACAAAATTTGGACCGATACTCGAAGGAAGTTAAAAGTTTCTTAAAAAAAAAAAAGAAAGAAATAGCTACAGGCAATGAGACATGGATTCATCACTTATGATCCTGAGAGTAAATAGCAGAGTATGGAATGGAAACAGTCTCAATAGTCAACCAAGAAGAAGTTCAAAAGTCGAGCATTAGGTGGAAAATTGATGCTTACAGTTTTCATTACAGTGAGATGCTCATAGAAGAGCCAAAACCAAAACTTTGGATCAAACGTAAAGGACTGCTATCCAAGCGCATTGTGATCGTGCATGACAATGCACATCTACATACCTCTGCCCATACTGTTGACACTCTGCAAAAGCTTCATTTTTCAGTGTTAAAGCATCTTCCCTATGGTTCTGATCTTGCTCCATCAGATTTGCACCTGTTTGGTTCCCTGAGAGGAGTCTTTTAAGGATGAAGATTCACCTCTGATAAAGTGAAGACAGCGGTGCATTTGTGGCTCACAGTCCAACCTAAAACATTTTTTGATAAGGGATATGAAAGTTTGTTGACAGATAGACAAAGTATTAAAAAACAAGTATACTATGTTGAAAATGATGTATTTGTCTTTTCTGAAAGCTTGATTAAAATAAATTCTACAGCCAGAATGCAGATAATTTTTGACTCACCCATGTGTGTCAAACACACATATGATTTGGAAACAACTTGATGACGCTTAACAGCACCAACAAATCAACTTGATGACGCTTAACAGCACCAACAAATATATATATATATACACACACACACATATATTATAGATGTTATGAGTTGGAACCAAATGTGACAGAATTTCACAATACATGTATACATATATAATAGATGTTGTTATGAGTTGGAACCAATGTGACAGAATTTCACAACATATGAATGTATATACATATATAGTACTTTATAAGATTGGGTCCAGCTAAGTAAGGTAGAATGACTCTGAGGTTGTTTAATTCAGTGGCTAATGACATCAAAGGCTCAAGTTCTTTCTTTTCTATTATCTTACCCTTAGTGTGTTAACTTTGTTCTCAGGTTAACTCCTATCATGGTAGAAAATTGTTACCATGGTTCTAAGTGTCACAAGGCGATACCATAACCTCCAACAGAAAACTGGTATCTTTTCCTGTTTCTTTTTTTAAGAGTGAAAGAGCCTTTCCTGGGAACCCCACATATGTCTTCAGCTAGAATTCCCATTAAGTGCAATTCGTACACTAATCACAGGCATGGGGACATGGATTATCATGAAATTTCAGATTAATCAGTATACTTTCCTAATCTGGGAACAGGGACACCTTTCCTGAAGAAAACTGGGGTCCTGTTTACAAAGAAATATATCATAATATTACTCAAGGCTTGTTGTCCCCCAATCTCCATCCCTGGTAGACTTTAGAAGGTAGTGGTACATGCCGAGGGCAGAGCCATGGTAGCAATTCAACTTGTGCAGGCACTAAAGGAGACTTAGCAACAGTAATGAGGGCAACGAACAGATAGCTTGGTTTTTATGATCACATTAGTCAGCAATTCTAAACAATGTCAGTGATAAGGTAACTCTCCCTGAAGAAGAAAATTGGGTCTAAATTGTAAACAATTGCTGTAGTTGCTGTCCAGTTTTAATAATATGCATATAAAATTTCAATTAACACATCTTTATTACTTATTATTATTGTATTCTACACCATGGGAATTAATTTGGAGAACTTTCAGTAGACAGGCCAACTCAATAGAAATTGAGAAGAATAGAAGCAATAGAAATTATGGAGAAAACCATTAACTTTGCAAAAACACAGCATGAGGAAATGGACATTTCAAAGAAGAATCTCTGGAGAAATAACAAAAGATTCTGGGCTTACATTGTCAAAAGAAATCAAAAGAGCAATTTTGAATGCCTCAATTGTTTTCACCAAGAACTAGACTCTCCTCATTCTAAAGTAAAGGATCAGATGCAATCAGTGTTTCCTATCATTCAGCCATTTTCTCTGAGCTTTGCCAAAGAAAATTTTAGGAAGTTTTTTGTTGTTGTTGTTGATACCAAATATAGTAGAAACTTATGATGAATTTTATGGTAAAGGTATTTTAAGGGAATTGTTTTTGAACTGCTTAGATATAAGAAAACTGCCAGAATCAATCCTGAATAAAAACCAAAAAAAAAGACAGCTTTTTTTTTGCATTTTTTGAAAAAGTTTTTATTGTGAATTGAGTGATAGTTTACATGGGAGAACATTGGTTTTACACTCATCGTTTCATTGCAATGATTACAATTTCCTCCATGCATCATCATTCAACAGTATTTACTCCTATTCTCTCTGTTTTTGTTGTTGTTATTGTTGTTTTTTTGGGTAGATGTACACAAAATCACTCAGGAATATATAATCATTTAAAGAACTAAAGGGCACATTTTGCAAGCCTGCCTCTTGACCACTAGCACCTGGCTGCCAGCACACAGCTTTTCTTTCCATGAGTCTAGAGTCCTCAGCTGCTCTTTTGCTCCATGCCCTCATCTGCTTATTTCTTAACTATTTGTATATCTGTTGCCTTATTTGAAACTTTCAAAATGATGATAATTAAGTTTCCTTTACTAGCTATGCTACCATTCACCTGTCAGTTTGTTGCACTGACAGCTGGCATGTTGCTGTGATTTTGTGATTTTAGAAGCTAGGCCACAGGTATTTTAAATACCAGCAGAGTCACCCATGGTGGACAGGTTCAGATGAGTTTCCAGACGAAGACAGACTAGGAAAGAGATATGGACTACTTCCAAATATTTGGTCACTGAAAACCTATGAATAGCAGTGGAATATTGTCAGCACTAGAATATTGAATACTGAAACATGATGAAGAGCACCAGAATATTGTCAGATATAGTGCCGGAGGATGAGCCCCTCAGGTTAGAAGGGACTCAAAATGTGACTGGGGAAGAGTTGTCTCCTCAAAGTAGAGTTGGCTGTGATGATGTGAATGTAGTAAAGTCTTCAGTACCTTCATTTTCTGATGAGACACAACTCAAAATGAAGAGAAACAGCTGCAAACATCCATTAATAATCAGAACATGGAATGTATGAAGTATGAATCTAGGAAATTTGGAAATTGTCAAAAATTAAGTGGAACACATAAATATCAATACCTTAGGCATTAGTAAGCTGAAATGGACTGGTATTGGCCATTTTGAATCTGATAATCACATGGTTTAAGGAGCTCTGGTAGCATAGTGGTTACGAATTGAGCTGCGAACTGCAAGGTCAGTAGTTCGAAACTACCAGCTGTTCGGCAGGAGAAAGATGAGGCTTTCTGCTCCCGTAAAGAGTTACAGCCTCAGAAACCCTATGCAGGGTCGCTATGGGTCGGAATCTACTCAACGGCACTTAACAACAACAACAACAATCACATGGTTTACTATGCTGGAAATGACAAATTAGAGAGGAATGGCGTCGCATTCATCATTGTCTTGAAGTACAATGCTATCTGTGACAGGATAATATCCATATGCCTACAAGGAAGACCAAGGAACTCTGGTAGCGTAGTGGTTATGAGTCAGGCTGCCAACCTCAAGGTCAGCAGTTCGAAACTACCAGTGGTTCCGCGGGAGAAAGATGAGGCGTTCTGCTCCCGTAAAGATTTACAGCCTCAGACACCCTGTACAGGGTTACTATGAGTCGGAACCGACTCCACCATACTTAACAACAATAACACAAGGAAGACCAGTTAATAAACTATTATTCAAATTTACATACCAACCATGAAAACCAGTGATGATGAAATTGAAGAATTCTACCAACCTCTTCAATCTTAATCAAACATGCAATCAAGATTTATTGATAATTACTGGCAATTGGGATGCAATGGTTGGAAACAAGAGGAAGGATCAGCACTTAGAAAATATCACCTTGGTGATACAAATGATGCTAAGATCGTATGATAGAATTTTGCAAGAACAATGACTTCTTCATTGCAAATACTGTTTTTAAACAGCATAAAATATGACTATACACATGGACCTCATCAGATAGAATACACATATATCAAATTGACTACATCTGTGGAAAGAGATAGTGGAAAAGCTCCATATCATCAGCCAAAAAAATGGCCAGGTGCAGACTGTAGAACAGACCATCAATTGCTCACATGCAGCCGAAGGAAATTAAAACAAATCAATGAGAGCCAAAATATGACCTTGAACATATCCCACCTAAATTTATGGATCATCTCAAGAACAGATTTGATGCATTAGACACTAAAGACTGAAGACCAGAAGAGTTGTGTGATGACATCAGGAACATCATACAGAAAGAAAGCAAAAGGTCACTGAGAAGACAAAAAAGAAGGAAAAGATAAAAATGGATGTCAGACAAGACTCTTAAACTTGCTTTCCAGTGTAGAGATGCTAAAGCAAATGGAAGAAATGAGGAAGCGAAAGAATTGAATAGAAAATTTCAAAGGTCAGCTCAAGAAGACAAAGTCAAATATTATAATCAAATGTGCAAAGACCTGGGGTTAGCAAACCAACAGTCTCACCATATCTCAAAATTAGGGAACTGAAGAAAAAATTAAGTCTCAATTTGCAATATTAAAGGACTCTATGGGCAAATATTGAATGATGCAGAAAGTATCTAAAGAAAATGGCTTATTGAAAGAAAGAACAGCCAGGGGGGGAAAAGCAGACTGTTTGACTAGTACAAGAACAAACAAGCTGTTCTCCTGGAAGTCATCAAGGCAAGTCATCAAAGCCCTTCAGGGCAATGCCACTTACAAGACTGAAACTCAATGGAAACACACAAGACTGCATTGGTCTTCTTGTGAGTAGAAGTCAGGGAAAGGAAGTAATGGGCTGACATGGGCTGAGTGGACCATGTTTCATAGACTCCTGTTGATCTTAAAATGAGAAAGAAAAGAGGAAGGGCTGGTTGGTCTGAAGTTTGGGGGGTACTTAGGAACTCCTGAGCCCATGAACACTGACTGGGGGCTAGAGCTGGAAGTGAAGCATCCATCTGATATGAAGTGGGAGGAGGTACACAATAATGCCCAAATGGGCAGATAGTACCCATTTAACCTAGCTTGTATGGCTTGATGATCAGAACTATACTAGAGGAAGATAAAGAAGTTTGATACAGGAAGCAAATGTAAATTGCTACAATTTCACGAAGTTGACCTTTGCTTAAGGATATAGTTGCTCAAAATACCAAGGAGTCGTCACATCAAGGATCAAGCCTATCCCCTCAGTATAATGCATTGATAGGGATGGGCAACTTAGACATTGGCTACCTAAAATGGTGGTGGTTGTGGGGCTATAAAGGCATGAAGTAGAAGGCTTAGTACGTTTTTAAGAGGGAGTTTAGTTTCAGAGCAAAGGGGGAAAGGTAGACTCCCCACTAAATAGTTTTCATCTTGTCTAAATGGGTCTGGTGAAAGGAGATGGGGATAGGATTTTTTTGATTCAATAGTGAGTAATTGTTATTATGACTAATTACACTCATCACAACGGTAAAGGTAGCAGTTGTGCAACAAAAGGGAGGAGTAGTTAATCTTGCATTCCAGAAACAGAGGACCTTAGGACTATTAAGAAAGAAGATCAAGAGTGAACGTGGGACCCTAACCAGAGAAGCAGCAACACCAAAGATAGAGGCAGAGGTGATGGCATGGAGAAAAAGAGCAACTGAGGACTCTAGACTCATGAAAAGAGAACAGCTGTGTGCTGGCAGACAGGAGGCTGGCTTGCAAAATGTGTCCTTCGGTTGCTTACATGATTATATATTTCTGTGTATTTTTGTGTACACACACACAAAAAAGAGGGATTAGAGATAAATACTGTTAACCAAGGGTATATGGAGGGGATTACAATCATTGCAATGAAACACAATATGACTGGTTGAGTGCAAAGCCGATGTTTTCCCATTTAAACTATCATTCAATTCACAATAAAAGCTTCAATAACAAAAAATAAAAATAAAAAAGATGGAAGGAATACACAGTCACTGTACCAAAAAGAAATGGTTGTTGTTCAGCCATTTCAAGAGGTAGCATAAGATCAAAAGCCAATGCTACTGAAGGAAGACGTCAAATGTGCACTGAAGGTATTGACAAAGAACAAGGCTCAGGGAATTGGTGGGATACAAACTGAAATCTTTCAACAAACTAATGCAGCACTAAAGGCACTCATTTATGTCAAGAAATTTGGAAGACACCTACCTGGCCAACTGACTGCAACAAATCTGTATTTGTGAACATTCCAAAGAGAGGTGACCCAAAGGAATACGGAAATCATCAGACAATACCACTGATATCCCATGCAAGTAAAACTTTACTAAAGATTATACAAAATGAATGCAACTACACGTTGACAGAGAATTTCCAGAGGTTCAAGTCGGATTCAGAAGAGTATGTGGAGCAAGGGATATTATTGCTGATGTCAGTTGCCCATAGAATCCTTTAATATTGCAAATTGAGACTTAATTTTTTCTTCAGTTCCCTAATTTTGAGATATGATGAGACTGTTGGTTTGCTAACCCCAGGTCTTTGCACATTTGGTTATAATATTTGACTTTGTCTTCTTTCACTGAAAGCAGAGAATATCAGAAAGATGTTTACTTCTGCTTTTTGTATGTTGTTTGTATTATATGGAGTCCTGGTGTGGCACTGTAGTGTAAATTCAAACCCACCAGCCACTCCTTGGAAACCCTATACAGGGTTGCTATGAGTAGGATCCAACTCTGTGGCATTTAACAACAGCCGACTTTATTAGAGTAATATAATATATAATGGATGTTGTTGTTAAGTGCCATAGAGTTAGTTCCTACTCAAAGTGACCCTGTAAAGGGTTTCCAAGGAGTGGCTGGTGGGTTTGAACCAGTGACCTTGTAGTTCAAACAGATCTGGTAGTACACTGCTTTATCCTGCAGCGCCACACCAGGATTCCAAGAAAGTAAACTTCTTGTTGTTGTTGAGTGCCATCAAGTCAGTTCCAACTCATAGCGACCCTTTATAGGGTGCCCAAACAATGACTGGTGAGGTTGAACCAGTACTGTACTGTAAGGTTGGCAGTTCAAACTCACCAGTTGCTCCTCAAGCATTCTACACAGGGTCACTATGAATCAGAATCAACTTGATGGTACTTAACAACAACACTGTATTTATCAACACTGTTAGTTTATGTCATCTGTTTACAAGATGAATTGTCTTTATATTGAGTAGGCTAATTAGGAGGAGTCCTGGTGTGGCGTTGTGGGTTAATGCGCTTGGCTGCAAAATCAGTTTGAACCACAAGTTTGGTGATTCAAGCTCACCGTTCGCTCCTCGGAAACCCTATACAGAGTCGCTATAGGTTGGAACTGACTTGACGGCACTTAACAACAACAGCAACAACAAAGAGGAAGAAGAGGAGGAACTGGTCTTGTTGTCTCGGGAATGAAGAAGCAAAAGAGGTGGAGGAGAAGAAGGGGGCGCAGAAGAGACAGGCAGACTTAGTGTCATTTTATAGAAATCCCTGGTAATTTGTACAAATCCTTTTTCAACCATTTGTTTTAGTTTCAGTGCCTATAACATAGAAAGATCCATGTCATCAAAGAAATCAAAGCTATTCTTGAGTAATTGGAACTCTTCGGCCAGATTGTCTAATGCCAAACCCAGTTTTCTGGCATGGCTTCTTTTAGATCTTCTTCCTCATCCTCTGGCCCTGGTTTGGAAGCACTCATTTCCAGCCATCGAGTTGCCTTCAGTTGATTCCCCTGGTGCGGTGCCTGTTAACCACACTTTTTTTAAATTTTTTTTTATAATCTCTTTCATGTTTGCCTCTGTCGTAAATACTGTGAAGTCATGCACAACATCTGGATGCAGTTTTCTCCAGCAGGAATTTTCTGTTTCAAGCTTGATGGCTTTCATGTTTTCTACAACAACGATGGCAGCTTCAGTGGTATAATCCATTCAGACTTTAATGATGTTCTTTCCATAGAGTATGGTGTGTAGTGAGCCATAAAGGTCCTTATGATCTTATCTAAAAGCTGAATTAGAGATGTCTTTGAGGGCAACTAGACCACTTTGACATCTTTGGTGATGAAATTACGGGGTTTTCGATGGCCAAAGGCATTGCCTAATATGAAAAGAATTTTAAAACTCAGTCATTTACTGACAAAGTACTTGCTGATTACAGGTGCAAAACATTGATGGACCCAAGCTAGAAAAAGGGTTCTTGTGCAGGCCTTCTTGTTGTATAACCAAAAGACTGGCAGCTGGTGTTTATCTTTTACATTCAAGACTTGGAGGATAGCAGCTTTGCAGACAAGGGCATTCCTGGTTAGACACTCTAGGGGCACCCCTTAGGTTGCTGTTTTTGCTAGGTGCCATCGAGTCGGTACACATCCATAGCAACCCTATGTACAGCTGATGAAACACTGCCTGATCCCACACCAACCTCACAATTGTTGCGATGTTTGAGCCCATTACTGTTGACATTGTGCTGATACATCTCATTGGGGGGTCTTCCTCTTTTTCTCCGACCCTCCACTTTAACAAACATGATATTCATGCCCAGGGACATGATATGTCTGAAATATGAGAGACAAAGTCTAGCCATTCTGGTTTCCAGGAAGCATTCTGGCTGTACTTCTTCCAAAACAGATTGGTTTGTTCTTTTGGCAGTCCATAGTACCTTTAATATTCTCCTCCAATACCATAACTCAAATGCATCAATTCTTTATTAGTATTCCTTATTCATTGTCCAACTTTCACATGTATATGAGGCTATTGCAAATACCATGATTTAGGTTAGGCACACCTTAGTCCTCAAACTGATATCTTTGTTCTTCAACACTTTAAAGAGTTTTTGTGCAGCAGACTTGCTCAAGACAATACGTCCTTGGATTTCTTGACTGCTGCTTCCATGAGTGTTGATCTGAGCAAAATGAAGTCTTCGACAATTTCAATGTTTTCTCCACTTACCATGATCTTATTTATTGCTCCAGTGGTGAGTATTTTTGTTTTCTTTACATTGAGGTGCAACCCATACTGAAGGCTGTGATCTATGATCTTCATCATTAACTATTTTAAGTCCTCTTCATTTGCAGCAAGCAAGATTGTATCATTTGCATATCACAGGTTGTTAAAGTCTTCCTCCTAGCCTGATGGCACTTTTTTCATCATATAATCCAGCTTCTTGGATTATTTGCTCTGTATAAAGATTGAATAAGTGTGGTGAAAGAATACAACCCTGGCACACACCTTTCCTAATTTTAAACTACCATCTAGAGATGTACACGATCCCACATTTGGCTGGTTTGTATTTGGGTTTGTTTTAGAGAGTTTTCAACTAGGGGAAAGGGCATCAGAAAAAGGTAGGTAGAAGATTCCAGAGAAGGAACCTCACTTCACACTCATTAGGAGTTACTTTTTGTTGTTGTTAAGTGTCATCAAGTCTGTTCTAACTCATAGTGACCCTGTATAGGGCTTCTGAGGAGCAGCCAATGAATTTGAACCGCTGACCTGATGGTTCAAACTGTCCTTGCAGTCCAGTGCATTATGCCACAGAGAAAGGAAATTATAGTATTTAATCGTGGCATAGAGGTTTATTCATTGGGTTTATTCATCTCTAACCACGAGATCAGAACTTCTAATCCACTAGTTGCTCCTCAGGAGAAAGAGGAGGCTTTCTGCTCCTCTATAGATTTATAGCCTTGGAAACCCTACATAGGATCACTATGAGCAAGAATTGACTTGATGTCAGTGGGTTGGGTTTGATATAATTATTATGGAGTGCTGTTGGCACTGTAGGGTAAGCACTGGACTGCTAACCACAAGGCCAGCAGTTCGAACCCAGTAATCTCTCTGCAGGACAAAGATGAGGCTTTCTGTTCCTGTAAAGATTTATACCCTTGGAAAACCTATGCAAAGTCTCTATGAATCAGAACCGACACTATGGCACACCATCGCCACTACCACCACCAATGGTGTACAGCCTCGGAAACCCTGTGGTTGCTATGAGTTAGTGCTGGGGACAGCATACGCAGACCTTGGGTTGATTAGTGGCAGCCCCATTGAACCACCTCTGAATATAATCAGTTTTACCCACATGCTCTTCTTCCTTCTGAAAGTATATAGGAATGAGATAATTAAGAACAATGTAGCATTTTAGCTATAGATAAATGAAGCCCGGTGCCTGAGATCTTGCTCACAAACAAAAGTTTGCAAAGTGTACAGAGACAGCTTGGCTCTTTCAGGAACCTTGTTTTATGTTAAGTATCCTTAAGAAACCGCAAGTTGCTGCTCTAGATCATTTAAGCCTAAAAATTAATATATAATAGCTTGATTGAACCTTTTTTCTGTAAAAATAAAAATGTTAGTTGTTAAGAAAAACTATGAAAATATCTTAAAAGCTGTTTCTGTGAATCATTATGTCCTGTTTTGAATGATTAATCACATTTCAGTTCCTTATCCTGTCTTAAGCACATCCTCCCTTTGTGAAATTACATCCTCCCTTTGTGAATTACATCCTTCCTTTGTAACAAATCCCTCCCTAAAAAAAGAGAATAAAAGGCTGAGGTAGAGTTAGATCTGTGTGCAATGCTGTGCAATGCTAGGCAATACCTTGCAGATCTGTCTACCTTCCAGCTTGCATCATATCTGTGTGTCTGTCTTTTTAGTATATGTTTCATCTCTCTCTTTCTGTATCCCTTTTGCCGCCATACCTCCCTTCTTCATGACACCCACACTTCCTTGTCGAGGCGGGACCCCGACATAGGACCTCGACAAGTTAGGACTGACTCGAGAACACCTAGCAACAACAACATAATTACTATAACTCCTAAAATGGAGGATCAGAGAAAAAGAGGAAGACCCCCAACAACATGGATTGGCACAGTGGCAGCAGCATGGTCTCAAACGTAGCAATGATTGTGAGATTGGTGCAGGACCGGGTAGTGTTTCGTTCTGTTGTACATGGTTTCACTATGAGTTGATATTGACTCCATGGCACCACCACCACCACCAACAACAAAGCCTCATGAAGAATGTATGGGGAGGGGAAGGAATAGACATAGGAATAATAATACTGAGACACATACAAAGGGACTTCAAAAAGTATGTGGAAAAAAATGGAATTCAAAGATAATGGAAATTTCCCATGAGTTTTATGAAGCCCCCTCATAGCTAAAAAAAAGAAACTGTAAGCAGCATCTACTGAACTTTCCATTTCATTCTTTGATTCATTAAATTTATTGAGCATCAACTTTATGACTGGGACTCTGTACTTGAAAACCTAGTCTCGTGGGAGAGAGCTATGTAAATAGAGAAATTATAATAAGATCTGAAATATGCTGTGCTGATTACAGGAACTCAGTGCTGAGGGAAGGCTGAGAATGCAGCAACTCTCTTCCTTCAGAGGTGTTGGGAAGCTTTCTTTCCAGAGGAAAGATTAAGAGATTAAGGAAAGATTAAGAGAGTTTACCAGGTGGTAAAGAGTCTGAGGAAAGATTTAGAAATTCTGGCTGGATGTACTATCCTGTAATCTGGGGTAAAGTTTAGAGCGAGTCTCTGGCATGATAACTTTAGCAATAGTAGGAGGCCCAATGTGACAGGAGGGCACATGCATAGAGAAGCAGGACACAACCCAGGCCTCACATGCTAAACTAAGGTTTGGCATTTGATCCTGTAGCTAATGAAGTCACTGAAGACTTTAAAAGCAGGAGTGTGATGGGCTTTCTTGAGAAAACTGTGGCTTCAGTGGAGGACAAGTGGATGTGGGGAGAGAGTGGAAGTGGGGTGACCAGGGAGGTGGCTGCTGCAATCCCCAGGCTGTGATATATCAGTGAACTTGCCAGGACAAGCTAGACAAGGGTGTGGAGAGCAGCTCAGCCTCAACCCCACCCCCACCCGGCAACCATCTGTTCCTTCATACACAAACTGTGCCTCCTCCCACTCTCGAGTCAACAGAACTTCTGTGCTGATATTTGAAACAGTGGGGAAAGCTCAGGGAGATGGGTGGTGAATATGCCCTCCCCCTCCCACTGTGGTCTGAATGCATGAGGTATGTCTATGGCTTCTGCATGTGGCAAATTCTCTGGGATAAGTTTCCCCTATCCCTTCCAGGGGAAACAAATGGCTTCAAATTTTTTGAAAAGCAGGAAAAGCAGGGTACCTAGGTGCAAAGTGGAAGACTGCAGGAAGAAGAGAGAAAACAGTTGTCTTTACTAGACCCGGACTAATAGCTACCACACGTGTCAGAGTATAACTGTATTCTATATGGTTTTCTGTATCTTTCTTTAAAATAGCTTTTTATTGAGTGAAGGTTTACAGATTAGATCATTAGTTTTGCACTCAACAAAACACACACTTCATTTCATTTCAATGATTGAATCCCTTCCATGTTCCATCAATTATTAGTATTTACCTCTATTTCTTTGAACTCTTCCACTCCTCCCCATATTTTCCCTACTTTCAACCCTCTTCTACCAACCTCCTTCTTGTTGTATATTACGTACCCCATTACCCAAATTAACACATGTCTATCTTCTGTTGTTGTTAAGTGCCCTCCGGTTTGTTCTAACTCATAGCAACCCTGTTTCCAGGGAGCAGCTGGTGATTTTGAAACACTGATCTTGTGGTTAGCAGTCCACTGCTTATCCTACAATGCACCACTAGGACTCCAGTAAATAATTCTCCCTTCCCTCCCACCCCTGGTAACTATCATAGAAGGTTTCTGTTAGCATGAAAATCTTTTCCTGACTTTTTACAATAGTCTCATACAATATTTGTCCTAATTTCACAAAGCATAATGTCCTCCAGATTCATTAATGTTATGAGGTATTTTGTAGATTCATCATTATTCTTTGATGATGGATGTTCCACTGTGTGTTTGCATCAAACTTTGTTTAACTATTCTTCTGTTGATGGACATTTAGGCTGTCTCTATCTTTTTGCTATTGTAAATAGTATTGAACATAGGTATGCATTTATCTGTTCGTTTCATGGTTCTTGTTTCTTGAGGATATATACTAAGTAAAGGGATTGTTGGGTCATATAATATTTCTATTTTCAACTTTTAAAGGATGCTATATACCATTTTCCACAGTGGTTGGGTCATTTTACAGTCTCACCAGCAGTGTAGGAGGGTCTCTCTACACCATTGCCAGTATTTGTTGTTTTCTAGTGTTTTTTTTAAACTTTCCTATTAAGATGAAGTCTTGGTGTGGCACTGTGGGTTAATGTGCTAGACTGCAAAGCCATTTAAACTGCAAGGTTGGTGGTTCAAGCTAACCAGCTGCTTCTTGGAAACCCAATACAGGGTCGTTATGGGTTGGAACTGACTCAATGGCACTTAACAATAACAACATTATTAAGATGATGTGTTCAGCTCTTGTAAAGATTTACAGCCTTGGAAACCATATACAGAGTCACTGTGAGTCGGAACTAACTCCACGGCACACCACCACCACCATTATTAATGCTGGGGTACAATGGTATTTTACTGTCATTTTAATTTGCATCTCTCTAAAGGGGATCTTGGTGGCTCTGTAGGATAAGCACTGAACTGTGAACCACAAAGTTGGGCAATAATTGCCCTCTGAACACAGTTTTTGATGTGATAATTTGATATGCTGTACTTTAGTTGTTGTTTGACTAAAGGGATTTTTTAATTTCATTTTTTTAATTTGTTCTATTGCCCAGTAGCTTTTAAACAGGGCGTTATTCAATTTCCACAAATCTGATTTTTTTCGCTTGTTCTTCCTACTGTCGATTTCTAATTTTATAGCATTGTGATCTGAAAAGATGCTTTATAGTATTTTGATGTTTTTAAGTATACTGAGGTTTGCTTTGTGGCCTAACATATGGTCTATTCTGGGAAATGTTCCATGTACAATGGAAAAGAATGTATATTGTGTTGTTGTTGGGCTAAGTGCTATGTATACATCTATGAGGTCAAGCTGGCTGATTGTGTTGTTTAGTTCTTCTATGTCTTTGTTGAATGTTTTTTTTAGTTTTGTACTTCATCAAAAGTGATGTATTAAAATAGCTTTTAAGAGCTGTCTATTTCTTTCTTCAGTTCCTTTAGAGTTTGATTTATGTATTTTGAGGCTCTTTTGTTAGGTGCATAGATATTTATTATGATTATATCCTCTTGTTCAATTGACCCCTTAGTTATTATAGAATTCCTTCTTGTTTCTTTTGCTGGTTTTTGCCTTAAAATTTATTTTTGTTAGAGATTAAAATTGCCACTCCTGCTCGTTTTTGATTGCCATTAGATTTATGTATTATTTTTATCCTTTGATTTTTAGTCAATTTTTGTCTTTTTGTATAAGTTATGTCTCTTGTAGACAGCATATTGAAGGATCCTCTTTTCTCCTACTCTGTCTTTTGACTGGTGCACTTAATCCACTTACATTCAGAGAAATTATGGATAGGTATGCACTAATTGCTGTTATTTTGCTCTGTGTGTGTGTGTAGGATTTCTATGTTCCACATAGTTGTCTGCACTGAATTCATATGTTTTTCAGTGACTGATTTTTCAGAGATAGATTACCAAGCCTTTCTTCCAAGGTGCCTCTGAGTGAATTCAAACCTTTAACTAAGCATGTTATCATTTGCACCATGCAAAGATCAGTTAAGAGAAAAAGGGCTTTTAATTTAGTGGTGACTGGACACCAAGTGACCTTAGGTTGTTGCCAACTTCTGTGGATTACACAACTCAATCTTTGGAATCCAGTCGACTGGCCTCCAGAGATTGAGCTGACTTGGTGCAGCATTAGTCTTATCAGCTGAGAACATGTTCAAGCTGAGGATGTGTATAAACAAGTTCTGTATTTTTTGGCTCACAAACAGTAAGCTATGTGAAGGTGCATCTTGTGGCTTTCTTGACTTGGTAGCCCCTGGTGGTGGTGGTTGTGTGCCACGGAGTCTTTTGACTCATACCAATCCTGTGTAGGGCTTCTGAGTCTACAAATCTAAGTTTTTTCCTATGAAGTGAGTACTTCATGAAAGTAATCAGTTAGAACTACTAGATTGGAACTACTGACCTTGCAGTTAACAGCTCAGCTCAGCTCATAATCCACTACACTACCAGGGTTCCTTTGATAATCTCTAAATCAGCATAATACCCAGTTTTGTAGTAAATGAGTCTTAAATGGATCAAACTCAAGTGATTTTTTTTTCTACTGAGAATCTTTACTTCCAACTGCATGCACTTAGTATAGCCTTGTGCATACGTTTAAGCAGGATACTGTACTCTGGAAAGGTTAATATCAGGGAAAAAGAAGAAGAAGAAATAAAGACAGGGGTAGAGAGGGGACTGGAGCCAAAAGGAGAGGCTGGGAGCAAGGGGAGAAGAGTCTCAGAGTTTCCTGCTGCACCAGGTATTTACCTTTTAGTTGCCTGACAGAAAACAGGGTGTCCCAGAGGAGAAGCTAAGACAGCATGAGGTGGGGGTACTTAACAGGATTTGGACACCTGGATGGAAGCTTCTCATTGTAAATAGCTGCTATGATCCTATTGGTGAACCTGGTTACTGAGGGAGAGGGCTGAGGAATCAGGAGGACTCTTGAGGTAAATGTCACACTGTCTTACCATGTCCCTGGCACAAAAATTACCACAATACCTTTGGGTTGAAGAAAAGAGGAAATAATGATAATTGTTCTAAGTGGTTATTTTTAAGCATTTATTTTGTTGTTGTTGAGAATATACACAAGAAAGCATATACCCATTCAGCAGTTTCTACACATACAATTGAGTGACACTGATTGCTTTCTTCGAGTTGTGTATCCGTTTTCACCCTCCTTTTGTGAGTTGCTCCTCCCCCAGGACCATACACTCATTGCCCCCTAAGCTTGCCATTGAGCCTTTCAAGGTACTGCTATCCACTCGATCCCATATGTTGTTGTTGATAAGTGCCATAGAGTTGGTTCTGACTCACAGCGACCCTGTATTGGGTTTCCCAGGCTGTAAATCATTATGGGAGCAGAAACCCTCATCTTTCTCTGATAGATCAACTGATGGGTTTGTACTGCCAACCTTGTTGTTCACAGTCCAGCGCTTATCCTCTAGCGACCTTAAAAAAGCACAATGTTCAAGGCAGACTTTCTTTATTAGGGAAGCTAAACTTTAAGAAGACTTCAGGGGATATTTTTGTTTAAAGTTTAAAGATGATCTCATGGCTATTGTTTCAGGTGTTTATCCACCCTCCAAGGAGAATCCTGTGTGGCACTGTAGGATAAGCACTGGACTGCTAACTGCAAGGTTGGTGGTTTAAACCCACCATTTGCTCCTTGGAAAGCCCAATTAGGGTTGCTATGAGTCAGAACTGACTTAACACCATAGTTACAAAAAGTCCATGAGAAATTGACAGTTTGTTCTTAATTTCCTCCCTTTTGATTAGGATTCTTCTATAGAATCTTTGATCAAAATGTTCAGTAATGGTAGCTGAGCACCATCCTGTCCTGTTAGTCTCATGGCAAAGAAAGCAGCTGTTTATAGAAGCAGTCAGTCAACATTCTGTTTCCTCCTCCTATTCCTGACTTGCTTCCTGTTTGTTGTTCCAAGCAAATAGAGACCAACTGTTGTGTCTAGAAGTCCTCTTGTAAACTTTTAAGATACCAGGAACTATGCAATGAAATAGGATGTACAACAGAAGCACAAAATACGTTATTAGGACAGTTCACTGGAATGCGGTGAACATTGGTGTGCATATATTTACTCATGTCCTGGCTCATTTCTTGTGGATATATACCAGAACAATTGCTGAGGAAGTGCCATACTATTCTCCACAATGGTTGTACCATTTTACAGTCCCACCAGCAATGTAGGAGTAGCCCAGTCTCTCCACACCCTTGCCAGCATGTTCTTTCTAGGACTTTTGAAGTATGCTATTAACGCTGGTATAAGATGATATCTCATTGTTGTTTTGATTTGCATCTCTCTAGTGGCTAATGATCGTAAATATTTCTTCATATGTTTGTTGGCTGCTTAAATGTCTTTGGTGAAGTGTCTGTTCATGTCCTCTGCCCATTTTTTAATTGGGTTGTTTGTCTTTTTCTTGTTGAGATACTGTAGTTTTCTATAAAATTTAGAGATTCGTTTCTATCTGATACATTGGTGCAAAACTTTTTTTCCTAGTCTGCTGGATCCCATTTTATTCTTTTAGCAAAATCTTTTGATACACATAAGTCTAATTTTTAGGAGGTCCCAGTCATCTTTTTGTCGTCTACTGTTTGGGTGTTTTAAATAATGTTTGATAGCATATTTATGCCATGGTATTAGAACCCCTAAGTTTGTCCCTATTTTTCATTGATGATCTTTATAGTTTTAGGTTTTACATTTAGGTCTTAATCCACGTTGTGTTTGTTTTTTATATATGGTGTGAGATACGGGTCTTGCTTCATTCTTTTTGGGCAAGAAAGGGCAATAGGAAAAATTACAACAGAAACCAAGAGAGGAAGTAAAGATAGAAGTTGTTGTTAAGTACTGGAAATGGATTTCCAGTATTGCAAGCACTATTTGTTGAAGAGACTATCTCTTCTCCGTTTAATGTATTTTGGCCCTTTGTCAAAGATCAACTGACTGTGTGTAGACGGATTTATTTCTGTGTTCTTTTTGTTGTACCGTACCAGGCTGTTTTGACCACTGTGACTGTGTAGCAAATTTTGAGATCAGGGAGTGAGAGCCCTGAGTTCTTCTTAAGCAGTACTTTGCTTATTCAAGGTCTCTCTCCTTTCCATATAAAGTTAGTGATCATTTTTTCCATCTCTTGAAAGAATGATGCTGGAATATGGATTGGGATTGCACTCTATCTGTAGATTACTTTGGGTAGTGTTGATATTTTCACAATGTTAATTAAGTCTTCCTAATTTTGCTTATTCTTGTACTTCATATTCAATGTCCATTTTACATCTTGCTTGGAGAGTCATGCACATTGTTGCAAGTACCAATAGTTGGTTTCTTTTTATTGTTGAGAAGTATACTGTTATAGCAAAGTGGTACTAGTGTTTATCCTTTTTCCTGTTGATAGGCATTTGGATTGTTTTCAATTCGGGGTTATTAAGAGTAAGGCTGCTATAAACATTTATGTACAAGTTGTTTTGGGGGTAAAAGTTTTTATTTTATTGAAAAAATACCAAAGAGTGTAATTTCTGCATCATAGGTTTAATGTATATTTAAATTTATGAGAAATGTCAAGACTATTATAAAAAGACCATTTTATAGTTCTACCAAGTATGTACGGAAGTTCTAATTGCACAACATAATTGCTAACATCTTATTGTCAGTTTTTTTTTATTTGAGTCATCTTATTGAGTGTTTAATGACATATCATCATTGCTTTAATATACATTTTCCTGATGACTAATGATATCAAGAACCTTTTCCTGTGCTACTATCTATTTGTGTATCTTTTGTGATGTGTTTGTTCATATATTTTTGCCCATTAAAAAAAACAATTGGGTGGTTCATTCATTTACTGTTGATTTGTAAGTTATTTATATATTCTGAATCAAAGTGCTTTTTTCAGATAAATGTGTTGTAAATGGACTTCTGGTGTGGCACTGTAGGATAAGCACTGGACTGGGAACCACAAGGTCAGCAGCTCAAGCCTACGAGCTGCTCCTCGGAGGTCTCTATGAGTGGGAACCGACTCAATGGCACTTAACAACAATACCATGTTTTTAATTTTTGTGTATGGCTTATTTATTTCTTAAAGACATTTTTTTTCTTGATAAAAATAACATTTTTTTGTGTACCAGCCACTATATTTAAGTGCTTTACTGGCATTATTTCATTTAACCTTCAAGCAATTTTATTAGGTAGGTATGAATTTCTCCTTTCTATAGATGACAAAATGAGGGCTGAGGAAGGTTAAAATCTTTATACCCAGCACAGGGATAAGGCAGCCCATCTTTGAATCGGTCAACCTGACTTCAGAGTCTAAGGTCTTAGCTATATTTCAGGTTTTGGGTGTTTACTCTTCGTTGTTAACAATGAACGCCATCATTGAAGCAGGTCATCTGAGTCTTTTTCTCTTACAACCTGAAGGAGCCTTATGCAGGCGGTGGTAAGTCCTATCCCTAGACTGTGAAGACCTGCTTCCTATAAATCCATTTTCTGTGCCTTGGCCACTTTAAAGGTAAACAGCATCTGGGGTCAAGTTCTTACCGTAATCCCAGAGAGGCAAGGAGTCCATTCTGACCATACTATAGAATTACTGGCTGCATACAACTAACTGCTTTGATGTGAAGGTTCTGGAAAACAAAAAAGAGAGGTTTCTTTACGGAGTTATTCAGATTTGAGACTTGCCCTGTCTTTTTCTTAATTCTCTCCTATTACTAATTTATAATCACCACTTCATCCTTTTATTTAAGGTCCTTTCAACAGCATCTCTCCAACTTTCGGTGTCACTATCTGGCTAGTCATAGACAATATTGTCCTGGTAACCACTGCCAAATATTGTTGCTCTTTGTTCTTCTAAGTATCTCCTGTGTCGAGTAAATATTATCATCTAAACTTACATTATGCACCTCTTTACCATAGCTCAATAATTTATAAAGCCTTGATAGTAGTAATATTTTAACGAATATAAAGGCAACTAAGTGCCACACCGGGTAGGAGGGTCGGCATGGGCTATACAACTACAGGGAAGAGAGAGCTCTGTAAAGCCTGAATCTTAGAGCAGAACATATGTCTACTACTAAGGGAGCTAGCAGCAATGGGCTCAAGCGTGGCAACAATTGTGAGGTTGGCCCAGGAGCAAGCAGTTTTGTTCTGTTGTGCATAGGATCACTATGAGTCGGTACCGACTTGATGGCACTTAACAACAAAAACAACAACAAGGGAGCTAGCAGGGCCTTCCTAAAAGTATAGGTAATGAGAGAAATCATGACTAGAAGGCCCTGTTCAGCAGGAAAGCTGAAAAAGAAGGGCCTCTTCATTGGAGGGTGCTGTTTAATGTGCAGTTGACAAGGGGCAAAGAGAGATCTCAGAAAATGTTTACCAGAGCGCCCCAGAATTTAACCTTCCATCCCCTGTCCCATGAGATTTGTGTTCAGACTCCTAATGAGCAAAACAGAGATGGCATTGTGTTTGTCTCACTTGAAATGATTCAGTGTTTATCTTGGCTGGATTGGTCCCAAAGTACTCGTTTTACAAAAATGTGTGATGCCTTGCACTGCTGTTTCCTCAAATTCATGTTCCTTTTCACTCTCTTAAATGCTGAAATTAGGAACCATAAAAGTTTACTCTTTTTTGGCCATCTGGCCTTATGCGGCATTAACATTCAATAAAACAGACAGACAAATACACCCCCAAGCCTTTTTTTCCCTTATGTGACAAGCATCAAGTCATTTATTGGTAACTGGTTAAGTCCTAGTTCTGGAAAGAAGAGTAAATATATGACACAGCAAAAAGAGCATACATCCTAAATGCATACTTAACTGGCTGTGTGACTTCGGGTAAATTACTTAACCTTTCTGAGCATTAGTTTCTCGGGGATGATTATGATAATTATCTTACATATTCTCTGTGACCATGAAATGAAAAGATTAACATATTAAAACAACAACAACAACAAAAAAAAACCCAAGCCCACTCAACATAAAATAATATTCACAAAATGCTTGTTTCCTTTCTTTGCTGTCTGGATTTCACTGGCTTCATTTGTTAAACAGGATGAGCCTCATCCTTACTTTTAAGCATCAAACAAGAGAATATATGGTGGAGGGAGGCCTCAGTTTATGGAAAAATGAAATTGAAAGATAATAGAATTTAACTCAAACTTTTTGAAGTCCCTTTATATGTACAGACACTTTGTAAGCTGATGAGTTCTATATTTAGTAGTTTTTTTTATTGTGAAATAGTTCATTATAGTTGAGTCAGGCCCTCTTTGGTTCCAGACATTTTTTAAGGATAACAAGACTAAGAAGTTATCTAACAAAACTTCCATTTAGAAGGGACTAGAATAGAATGCAGCAGGGTGAAGAGCTTTGAGAATTATTAGAAAAGAGAATGGTGAAGTTTCTCTGCTTTCTTTAAGCACATTCAAGTATTACTACTATCAAGGATTTATAAGTCACTGGGCTATGGCAAAGAACTGTGAAATGCAAGTTCATATGATGACACTTTGCTGATCACAGGAGATTCTTAAGAAAACAAAGTAATGGAGGATTAAAAAATACTGAAAAATTTCTTCTAGATAATTTCAAGTACCATCTTCCTATTTCAGTATAAAAAAGCTTTGGATTATAAAAATGAATTGCATGTACTTTAACAATGGTGTGGAATTTAAGAGACCCAGACCTTTTCAGCTAATGAAGAATCAGCTTGGTTATTTGTTTTGAAATGAGTCTCTGAATTCTTGAACACAGCAGAATTTTTCAACTAGGTACCAAGATGCAATCGATGTGATATTACACAATGAGGCTCTAGGCCACCATATGCAGAACAAATAAGTCATTCCATGACTCTTGACAGCCTTACCCTGGTGAAAGGTGAACTTGGAGGGTGGGAGGTGGAAAGGGCTTGTCAGAGAATGAGGGATTGATTGACCAGCACCTAGAGAATAAAGTTGGGCCAAAGGTTCACCAAAAAAACCCATAAAAAAATATCCAGGAAAGGAAGAGTCAGTCGTAACCATGCCATCCTAAAAAAATCTTGGAAATTTCCATTCATGATGGCAAGCTGAGACCCCTGAATGGAATAAGTTTACCACAGATTTCCCCCAGCTGTGACCTGAATCCTTCAGTCTTGATTTTCCCACTGGACATTGAAGACTCATTCTGTTGTTAAGCAGTACTGACCTGTAGTTGTTTTGGGAGTCCTGGTGTGGCACTGTAAGATAAGCACTGGACTAATAACCTCATGATTGATGGTGCAAACCCACCAGCTAATCCTCTGAAGCCCTATACTGGGTCGCTATAAGTCTGAGTCAACTGGACAGCTGTTAACCACAACAACAAACAGTCCTTGTGAAGACTTGGAAGGTGGTAAGGTAGACTCCTGATGTGGCGTCATAGACTCAGCACTGGGCTGCGAGACACAAGGTTGGCAGTGCAAATCTACCAGCTGCTCCTTGGATACCCTATATAGGGTTGCTATGAGTCAGAACCAACTGGACAGCACTTAGCAACAACAATAAGATAACTTACCACATGGCAACCTAGATGAGGCGCATGATGTGGGTTTGGGGAGCTTCCTCTGTGACTCCCATTTTTATCTTCCCTCCATCCAACCTGCCCCAATTGCTATCGATAGAATATATCTTTCCTGAGCTCTGATCACAGTGGCAGAGAGATGCATTGTGCTATATAATTCAGTCAATCCTCTCTGAATGTAAACATGGATTTTCTACCAAAAATTTTTTTTAATGTTGTTGGGTTTTTTTGTTGTTATCATTTATAGAAAACCTTAATGCAATCCTTACATTTATGTATTTCCTTGTTCACATATCCAGGTATTCAGAAGTGGATTTGCTGCATCAAAACCTTTTTTAAATGACTTTTGATACATCCTGTTATATTATGCTCCAGAGGGTCAGCACCAATTTCCAATCCCACCAACAGTAATGCACTAACCTACTGTTAGAAGCTTTCTGATCTCTGATCTCCTAGGCTTGTACTTAAAAGTCCTGGCTGTGATGTTAGGCTGTCTAGGTTTGACCCCTGGCTCTGACACCCTCTACCTTTGCCTCTTTAGTAAATGATGTAATCTCACTAAATACTTCCTCATCCTTTCAATGGGAATAATAAAAATATCCTTCTCACAGGATGATTGTGGAAGTAAATAAGACATTGTATGTGAAAAGTTCAGGGGATGCCTGACACCTGGTTATGTTTTAGCTCTGGTCCTAACTTGAGAATGCCTTTCCATGGATTTTTTGAAGCTTCTTGGTGTATGGCCTTTTCTGACTGAATTCTTTCATTTAACATGGTTTGAAGGTTTCTTCACATTGTGAAATGCATCTGTACTTTATTCATTTTTATTGCTGAAAATATTTCATTGTATAAATATACCTTGTTTACTCATTCATCAGGTGATGAAACTTTGGGTTGTTTCCACTTTTTGGCTCTTATAAATATTGTTGCTATGAACTTTCATGTGCAAGGTTTTGTGAGAACAAATGTTTTCATTTCTCTTGGGTGTATTCCTAGGGTTAGAATTGCTCTTTTGTGTTTTTTAGTATTATAATCAATGTTACAATGAATACCTTGGCTGAAAAGAGTGATTAAAATATTTTCTGGTCACAAGAAAAGCATACAAAAAAGCCCTCTGAACAGCACATTTAGCATTTGTAAAACGGATTGTCGTAAATATTAGCCATTAGAGATAATGGACAGTGCCTGGCACATAGTGAATTCTCAACAAATTGTAGCTATTATTCTACACCCTCCAAACCTTGAAGCAAAATTTCTCATGGGCCTATATGATCAGATTTCTCTGCCTTTTTATTTTTATGACTATGTGCTTTATTTTGTCAATGCTGATTATGCCTTCAGTCACTGTCAAAGCGCTGCTACCTGCAGAAACTAAAATTGGACTCAGCTTGAAGTTTGCTGTACCCTTTTACATCTTTGCATCCTATTGCTTGCCAAACTCCTCTTGTTATTAACTTCTTTTCCTACATCCCCACTGCACGAGTGGGAGGCAGGTCCTACTGTTACATCCCTCAGGTCATCACAATTTAGGACTGCTGTGAGACCCAAGGTGAAAATCACAATTTGTATAAACCAGAGGTTGAAAAATAATGATCCATGGGCCAAGTCCTACATGAAGTCTGGAATTATTTTGTTTGCACAGTGCGTGGTTAAAAACAAAAGACAGTTGGCCCAGCATATAGAAATCAGGAGAATTCACATAAAACTCTGTGTTTCAGATTCCTTTGAAAAAAAAAAAAAAATCAGAAGATCTGGCAATGTTTGGGCTGCATTCTTATACTGCAAAAATACTTGATTTGTGCTACCCCAGCTCTTCCTTTAGACCGTCTTCCTTAGTTGGAGCTGAAGCTGCCAGTCCAGGGAGGCACTAATGTTTACAACTTCTTGTGAGGTCAGATCATCGTTTTCCTATCCCTAGCTATACCCCTACTTTAGTTTCCTAGTATTGTGGTAACACAAATACCGTAAGAGGATACCTTTAAAGAATAGAAGTCCATATCATGATTGCAGCCCTATTGATTCCTTCTTTGTAGGTAGTCACAAGATTTCCTTGGCTTGCAAAAGTTGTCATGTGGCGCTTCACTTCTCCTCATGTGTGTGCATCTGTGTCTAATCTACTTTTTTTTTTTTTAATGTTTATTGTGAATTATGTGATAGTTTACATGGGAGAACATTAGCTTTATATTCATCCTATCATATATGGTTTCATTGCCATGGTTAGAATCCCCTCCATGCATCATCAACCAACCAAAGGTTATACCCTGCAAGCCTGTCTCCCAGTCCTCAGCACACTGCCCATCTCTCTCTGGGTCTCCCCAGCTGCTCCATCTCTCCATGTTGTCATCTCTGCCTCCATCTATGGTGTCACTGCTTCGCTGGACAGGGTCTTGCACTCCGCTATCTCCCTTGATAGTTCCAGAGACCTCTGCTCCTGGACTGCAAAGTCAATCACTCCCCTCCTTTTGCTACAAAACGTCTGCCTTTACATTTCCAACCCTCACAAGCAGTCCTGATAACAATTATTCACTATTGTATCACAAGAGACCCATCCGCATCTCCTTTCATCAGCCCCTCCCAGACAGATTGGGATACTACTCAGTGGAGATTCTACCTTCCTCCATGCCCTCTGGATCTAGGTTCCCTCTTGAAAGTTGTAAGCCAGTCAGTTCTTGGCTTTGTAGCCCCCCCCCACCCC
>NW_006408699.1:4072721-4083510 GCF_000296735.1 Chrysochloris asiatica
AGGGTCCTCCGTTTCTGGAGTGTAAGATCAACCACTCCCCTTTTTTTGTTACAAAACTTCTACCTTTACAAGTGTGACAGTTGTGATTAGTCATGATAACAGTTATTCACTATTGAATCTTACGAATCTTATCCCCCTCTCCTTTCACCAGACCCATCTAGACAAAATGACAGCTATTCAGTGGGGACTCTTTCTTTACCCCCACACTCTTAAATTAAGCTCCTTCTTGAAACCTTGTAAGCCAGTCACTTCATGCCTTTATTGCTCCCTCATTCCTTTGACTTTTAATCTGTTTTTTCTCTGTGTGTGAGATGTGTCTCTTGCAATCAGTATATTGAAGGATCTACTCAGAACTGATTAGATTTAGAACTTACCTTCTCAGGTATACTCTAATTAACAAAGAAAACCCTAATTTCTAAACAGGATTGCAAAAAAGTAAAATCAAATCCATTGTTGTCTGGCTGATTCCTACACATGGCAACCCCATGTGTTACACAGTAGGACTGCTCCATAGGGTTTTGTTGGGTATAAACTTCATGGAAGCAAATTACCAGGCTTTACTTTCTCAGCATCTCCGGATGGGCTTTATGTTAGCAGCAATTGTAAACCCCTTGTACCAGCCTAGGGACTGGTGGTGGAGGAGATTGTGTGCTCTCAAGTTGATTCTGACTCATAGCTACCCTGTACAGGATTTCTGAAACTATAAATCTTTATGGGGGCAGAAAACCTCATATTTTTTTCCCATGGAGCGGCTGACAGGTTTGAACCGCTGAGCTTGCAGTTATAAGCCCAATGCATAACCCACTATGCTACCAGGTCTCCTTACCCTAGGGATTAGAATTCTAACATATGTTTAGGGAAGGCACAGTTTAGTCCGTAACACCCTCGTTGCCATTTATCCCTGCTAAGGAGCTATGGTAGTGTATTGGTTACGAATCTCAGAGACTGCAGTTCGAAACTACCAGCGGTTCCACGGGCCAAAGATGGATTTACAGCCTCGGAAACCCTGTGCAGGGTCACTATGAGTCGGAACCGACTCCACGGTCCTTAACAACAACAACAAGGTATAAATATGGGTATTTTTAGTGATTTCACATCAGTCCAGACAACTTTGTTGCTTGTTTGTTTAACTTCATTTAGCATTTTGCAGCATTGTTGAAAAATTTCAGCGAAAGTCTCCTAACACATAATTATACAGACCGTGGCCTCTAGTTTCCAAAATTCTCCTTTAAAAAACATCATCACCAGAGAGAGGTTCTTGTTTCATGATACTGATGACTTCACCTTCCTCTCAAGAACCTGCCCTTGAAAACAGCAGTTTGCTCAGTTCTTAAAAGTCAGGTAGGAAAAAGCAGCATGTCTGTCACCTGGCCTAACAATGCTTCCTGACTTCAAAGCCAGGCTCACTTAGAACCACTTGACCATGAGGTCTGCTGTCAGCTTGTTTCTTCATCAGCCCACAGCCACACTCATTACTGAATTCCTCCTTGCTCTTGATACATCTGGCTAAGCCCTTCCATTATCCCGAGGCTGCCTCTTGGTACCTTCTTGTGACCATTTCATCTTGCAGCAATCCGCTCTCTTCTCACAGTCCTCAGGATTCTGAGGGGAGTGTTTTGTTCTTGCCTGACCTTTCTCTGCTCTCATCAACTCTACTCGGTTTCATCTATCCTGTGATTTTGCTATTTCTACCCTGTAGTCTTCACCTTGGTTTTATCTGTCTGAACTCTCCCTTAAATGCTTCTGCAACAATACCTATTTTATTTTTGAAAGCCTTTGTCTATTCTTTTTTGGAAAGCTTTCTTTATGCTATTATAAAAGTCTGATCACTGAAATCTTTAAAGGGGAGCAAGACTTATACTTATTATTACTATTCTTAGTATATTATTCTTCTTCAGTTATTTACCCAATTCTCTGTGTTTAAAAAAATAAATTCAATTTCTGCTATTACATAAGTTAGTTCTGGCTCATAGGAATCCTGTATAGCATTTCCAAGGAGCAGCTGGTGGGTTTGAACTGCCTACCTTTCAGTTAGTAGTCCAGTGCTTATTCTACAGTGCCACACCAGGACCCCATTGCATGACTAGAAATGATAAAATCCTTCACATTATATTTTATGACCTCTAGCATTTTTGTTTCAATACTGTTGTTGTTAGGTGCTGCCCAAGTTGATTCTAACTCATAATGACCCTGTATAGGGTTTCTGAGACTGTAAGTCTTTATGGCTCTAGAAAGTCTCATCTTTCTCTCAAAGAGTGACTGGTACGTTTGAACTGCCTACCTTGAGGATAGAAGACCAGTGCTTTTCCTACAACATCACCAGCATTACACTTTTAATCCTACAATCAAATGGCTAGCACAGGCATTGGACTACTAACCTCAAGGTTGGCTTTAAACACACGGCCTGCTCCTTGGAAACCCTATACAGGATCATTATGAGTCAGAACTGACTTGACGGCATTTAACAATAACAACAACATCCAATTTAATGAGTCTTAAACTTGAGTAATAATGGACTCTTTTTAAAAACAAAAAGATGTATTTTTGAGTCTCTAGGAGTCCTGGTGGGGAGAGTGTTGGTGGTGGTTATGTGCCATGGAGTCCGAGGCTGTAAATCTTTACGGGAGCAGAAAGCCTCATCGTTCTCCAGAGGAACAGCTGGTAGTTTCGAACTGCTGTTGCAGCCTGAATTGTAACCACTAGCTACCAGAGCTCCTTATAGTGGCACTATATGATGAGCATTGGACTACAGCCCACAGGCTGCTCTGTGGAAGAAAGAAGAAGCTTACTGCTCCAGCAAAGGGATGTTGTTGTTGTTAAGTACCGTGGAGCCAGTTCCGACTCATAGCGACCCTGCACAGGGTTTCCGAGGCCGTAAATCTTTACACGAGCAGAACACCTCATCTGTCTCCTGAGGAACGGCTGGTAGTTTCGAACTGCCGACCTTGAGGTTAGCAACCCAATTCGTAACCACTACGCCGCCAGAGCTCAGAGCATTGAATATCCTATACAGGGTCACTATGAGTCCAACTGACTCGATCACATTTAACAACAACAACAGCGGCAGTGTTCTCTTAAAGGAGCGGTGGTAACACCGGTAACACCGTAGGATAAGCACTCATCTGCTAGCCACAAGGTCAACAATTCAAATGCACCAGCTGCTTCACAGGAGAAAGGTGAGGCTTTCTGATTTACAGCCTCAGAAAGTCCCCTATACAGGGTTCCTGTAAGTAGGAACCGACCCAACGGCACCTAAAAACAGTAGCAGGGTTGTGGACCTGATAGTCAACATGGTCTCCAAGGAATAAGAGCCACTAGACCACCAGCCCCAGCAACAGCTCTGGATGAGTCCTTACTACAACTCGATCTCCCAACACACTGAGAAAGACGCTTCCATTCTCATCACAGTTCCCATCCAGAGTCTCTGGAGAAGGGGAGGGGCTTAGAGAAAGCCCAGCCTTGTCATATACAATCAATAAAGTATACCATACCCTGCCAACAAAACAAAAACCCAGCAGTGTTGTTATAAAATACTTTATTTATGATCAGTTGCTGTTTTAGTATATCGTCCTAGCAGTGTGGGGCTGTATCTTGACTTCAGCTTGCATATGAGGACTCAGCTCTCTCAGGTATTTCTCTTTTCAAACCTCCATGAACAGTTTGTTCATGAGCCCACTTAAGTGTCAAATCTCCTTTCCTTTTCTCATAGACCATGGTTAGTAGTGCTTCAATGGTCCTCACTGAAATGAAATGCCAGTGCAAACAGGGGCCCAAGGCTCTGTGGCATACCTGCTCACAAGGTGATCATCTGTGTTATTTGAAACATGCTTCTGTAATTATTTAGGTGGATTTGGAAAGCGCTTGTAAAAACACTCACATCTCTATCACAGTGTCTTGCATGTTGATCACAAAAACATCAATGAAGACATCATCTTTTTTTTTTTTTTTTTAATGTACTGCCCTATCTTTTTTCCCCCCAAGATGCCCTTGACATCTTCCCAGCCTCATTCTTTCTTCTGCACACAAGAGAGATATATGTGTGTATTTCTTCTGTTTTCTTTTTCAGGTCTCAGATCTACAAATGAAATCTTTTCTCCCAACCCAATACATGGTCATAAGCTTTCAAATTTTCAAGCAAAAATCTGAAAATCTGGATTTGAATGACTCTTCTCTTACTGAGGAATTTGGTTAAGGGTCCTAAACCAGTCTTTCACACACAGGTTTCTTTTCAAATTCAGCTTCATTTCTTAAGTCAAAATTCCATCCAGATTCTATCTTTTTGGAGACATCTGGGTACTAGCTCCTCTTGGCATCATTACTTTTATGGGGTGGTGGAAGCAGCTCTGTTGTTGTTGTTGTTAAGTGCCATTGAGTCATAGCAATCCTGTATAGGGTTACTGAGGTGTGAATGGTAGATTCGAACTGTCAAGTTTTTGGTTAGCAACCCAGTGCTTATCCTAATGATAATTGGGATTAAAATATTCCTAAAGAAGTTTCTCCATTTAACAATCTATAAAATCTTTTAACTTACCAGAAGCTCATTTTTCTCATCTGCAAAATGGGGTTATAGCTTCCATCTGTCAGAATTCTTATAAAAATCTCATGAAATCATTTAAAAAATTCTGTTGCATATTTTTACTTTGTACATTCTGTCTGCCCTAATTTTGTGTGTATTTCCTCCAGTCTGTCAACATTTCTTTGAAAGTTCTTCTCTTTGTTTTCCTTTAGCTCTTTATTTTTCTAGGTTCAGGTTCTCTGTTATTTCTTTCTTCTTAATTAATTAACTAATTGATCATTTGATCCATTCTTCCATATTTGAATGGAAATGTTAGCATCTTGGTAGTTGAAGTCAGACTTGTTGGGGAGACTATGTTGAGGGTGAAATCACTCCTTGAGGATATTGCTTTCCAGGAAACCAAGACAATCAGAGAAATACCTGAATGGTGCATTTGGAGCTAAACAGGAATCAGGTGGGGTAGAGAGAAGAAATTAAAGCAAGAAGCATGGGAGAAATGGTGTGAGGAATGAGGGACTGGTAGCGGTGAAATATTTAAACACTGGACAAAATCCCAAGTTGGGGAGATGGTGGGATGTAGTTAGAAGAAAGATATGCATATAAAATCAGCAATCTCTAATATTCTACTAGTAGTTCTGTGGGTATTTTGATAAAATTCTTTACCAAACCTTCTGTAAAGTTTGAAGTTGTTAGGTTCCATTCAGTTAAATTTTGACTCATGGTAACCCCATATGACAAAGGAGTGCCTTGATGGGATAGTGTTTAAGTGCTTGGTTGGCTGCTAACTGAACGGGCAGCAGAGTGGTTACAAATTGGGCTGCTAATCTCATGGTCAGCAGTTCGAAACTACCAGCTGTTCCACGGGAGAAAGATGAGGATTTCTGCTCCCATAAAGATTTACAGCCTCAGAAACCCAGTACCGGGTGGCTCTGAGTCAGAACCGACTCCAAGGCACATAACAACAACAACAACATGCAAGGGAAAGACGGGGCAATCCTTAAGGATTACAGCCTAGGAAGCCTCGTGAGCAGTTCTGCTCTGTCCTAGAAAGTCTCTATAAGTTGAAATTGACTCAGTGGCACACAACAACACCAACAACCATGATCTTTATGAGAGCAGACTATCAGGCCTTTATCCCAAGGAGACGCTAGGTGGGTTGGATCTGTCAGTCTTTCAGCTAGTACCTAAGTGCTTAATCATTGTGCTAAGTATATATGCCAACCACCAAAGTGGGCTTTTGGGGAAGAGCTGAGTTCTAAGCCCACATCAGTATGATGGGGTACAGTAATTAGAGGTGGCCATAAGAATGAAAACCTTCTAGAAATTAACAGATATCTTGGGGAGGAATTTGAATAGCACTGACTGTAGAGAGTGATTGAGCCAATTTTATTTATCCTGAGCAGCATGGTATGTCCATTTAACATCCAGACATTCATTCAAAACATCACATGTCCAAATGCCACCATGTACTATTCCTTATGCTTGGGTTCTGTACACACCAGATAAATGTGTGCTGAATAAATTTATTTTTCCTGCTATTAATTATTCCTTTAGACTCACAGGGTGGTGCAAGGTAGAGTTGCCATTGAGTCATAGCATGATAGAAAGAGGAAAATCCCAACGAGATGGATTGGCCAAGTGGCAGCATCAATGGTCTCAAGCATGGCAACAGTGTTGAGGTTGGCCCAGGATCGGGCAGTGTTTCGTTCTGCTGCGCAAAAGGTTGCTATGAGTCAGTACCAACTTGATGGCACCTAATAACAACAACAATAACCTAAAGATTAGTGGTTCCAAACTACCCAGTGACACTTCAGAAAAAAGTCCTAGCAATCTGCTTCTGTAAAGTTTGAAGTCAAGAAAACCCAACGAAGCTATTCTGGTCTGTAACACGGTGGAGTTTTATAAGTCAGAACTGAATGCCAATGTGGTTGGTTTTTTGATTGACAATCATCTTTGTTTCTTTCTTACTCTATATTTTTTCTCTTCAAGTAGCTTCAGAAATAGCTATTTTCAAGTGTTCTCTCTTTTTCCTCAGCAATTTTTCCTTGTCTTTTCTTCCTGTGCCTTTTGTTTACTCTCAGCAATTTAATGTTTACTTTATTCTCTCCCTCAACCTGCAAACAATCTTCATTTTCCTCCCTCTAGAGGCTCTGCCTCTCACTGCTTTCTCGGATTTCCCAGCAGTCATTTCTGTTGATGTTACTGGCTTAATTGTTTGTTTAGCTTTGTCTCAGGATTTTGTGGTTAGCATAACAATGCCAATCTCCTTTTTAAGGTGAAAAGTTTTTAGATGCTTTATATAAATGCTCCCTTTTGTGCCACAATATTTGTACAAAACTCAGTTTACAAAATGAGGAAGAGAGAGCGACAGCATGAGAACACAGCAGTACTTACTTATCGTTTGTAGATAACATTTTATTAGTTGTAAGTGTTTAAAGATAAAATGATATTTGCTCTAAAATAATCCAGAAGGAGAGAGAAAAAGGGAAAGGGAGTTTTGGGGAAGGGACTGGGTGCTATAGATAAAATAAGATTACTTTGGCAACATTGTTGAAGCTGGGCAGTAGGTGCATGAGGATTTAAAATCATATACATTCAATTAGTGTGTGTGTGTGTGTGTGTGTGTGTCTGTGAGTTAATGTGTTGGACTGCAAAGTCAGTTTGCACCACAACGTTCACTAGCCACTTCTCAGGGATCGCTATAAGTCGAAACTGACTCAATGGCACTTAACAACAACAACAACAATTGTTGCTGCCACTGTGTCCATCTCATTGGAGTTATTCCTCTTTTTTGCTGACCTTCCATTTTACCAAGCATGATGTCCTTTTTCAGGGACTGGTCCCTTCTGATAACACGTTTGAAGTATGAGAGATGATGTCTTGCAATCCTAGCTTCTAAGGAATATTCTGGCTCAACTTCTGCCAACACAGATTTGTTTGTTCTTCTGGTAGACCATAGTACTTTTTTTTTCTGTAAAAGGAAGCTTTATTGTTTTCATTTGGTCCACGGCTTGGGAGAAGAGGGGCTCCAGGGTGTTGACTATGCTGCCTCTGTGTCTGGAGAGCAAGGTTCAGGCAGAAGGTCTGCGGAGAGCAGGGGAATGCTGAAAGGCCCTTCACAGGGTGCGGGACTCCACAGGCTCTTCCAGTCCTGCTTGAGAGTGAGCCTCTTGAAGAGGTATTCCCCAGCTCTGCCTGGGGACCGGCCATCCTACGGAGGTTGGTCAAGTGATCACCCATCTTCTTGATAATTTTCAACTCCTCATTGAGGAAATGGTTCTCCAGAAAGTCACAGAGGTGGAGGTCTGTGTGGGTAGCACCCACGGCACGTGCAGATCCAGAAGAGACTGGTTCAGGTTCTTCTCCAGGGCCAGGGAGGCTTCCATGGCGTCCAGGGATCTTCCCCACTCATTTTGGGACGGCTTCTGCACGTCCTGGAAGAGTGCGTGGCCACCACTTTGGTTTTGCAGTTTCAAGAGATGCTCAGCACCCTTGCGTTTCTCCTTCGCCAACTCATGGAAGAAGTGTCCCACACCTTCCAAAGACACATCACCTCGATTGAAATAGAAGCCCAGAGAGAGGTAGGTTTAAGAGGCCCACAGATGGAGATTACCCAGACGGTTGACACCGGCCTCTGCTTCATCGGAATAATTCTGACGGATCTGAGAGCTCATGGCTGGCCGAAGATTTGGAGCTAACCACACACACACACACACACACCAAACAAAAAAACAAAACAAAAAGGTGGTCCCGGTAACTGGGAATGCTCCAGAAGATGGTCCCCGAGAAGAGATTGTGCCTAAAGAAGTTGTTAGAGGTGGTCTGAAGATGGAGGTTGGGGAGTCCCCGGATCTGTTCCATCCAATTACTGTTGAAGAAGACACAGATCCTTGGGACCACAGCACTAACTAGATCATAGTATTTTTGATAATATTCTCCAGCACCCTAATATAATTGCATCGATTCTATTGATTCTTTTGTGGTCTTCCTTATTCATTGTCCAACATTCTCAAGCATATGAGGTGATTGGAAATAATCATGGCTTAGGTCAGATGCCCCTTAGTCCTCAAACTGATGTCTTTGCTCTTTAACACTTTAAAGAGGTCTTTTGCAGTATATTTGCCTAATGCAGTACATTTTTTTATTTCTTGACTGCTGCTTCCATGAGAGTTGATTGTAGATCCAAACAAAATAAAGTCTTTGACAACTTCAATCTTTTCTCCACTTATCATATTTATTGGCTTAGTGGTGAGGATTTTTGTTTTCTATACATTGAGGTGCTGAAGGCTATAGTCTTTGATCTTCATCGTACGTATTTCAAGTCCTCTAATAAAATAGTGGTGCTGTAGGCTAATGAGTCAGACTGCAACATTGTTTGAACTGCAAGGTCGGTGGTTCAAGCTTACCAGCTGCTCCATGGAAGCTCTATACAGAGTCGCTATGGGTCAAAATCAACTTGATGGCACTTAACTACAATAAGAAATTTTGAATATTGTCTATTAAAGAATATGCATATGGGTTCTTGATCTCCATACCTAGCATTTTCTTTTCGCTACACATGACCCTTAGGTAATTTCTTGTGCCTACTGACTCAGGATATTGTAGTGGTTATGAATCAGGCTATGAGCCTCATGGTCAGCAGTTTGAAATTACCAGCTGTTCCGTGGGAGAAAAATGAAGCTTTCTTCTTTGTAAAGATTTACAGTTTCAGAAACCCTGTACAGGGTTGCTATGAGTCGGAACCGACTCCGCAGCACATAACAACAGCAACAACAACAACTGCCTCAGGATATCTCTTCGTTTCAACTCCCCACCTTCCACCAAAACCATTTTGAAACATTTTCTTCCATTGATTAGTTGGCATATCCTTTGGTCTGAGAGATCCTGGAGTGCATGATAGTGCTTTACTCATCTTTGTGTCCCTGTGCCTACCACAGAGTACTGAACGGCAGTGAGCTGAGCTAAAGAGAAGCACCTGATGGTTAATCCCCAGCTATGTACTTACCCACCCAACCCCAACACACACATACACACACATGACACTACCAGGGCATGTGTCAGGGCACTGACATGTTGGGCCTGTCAGTGCATCCAGGGACTCTTAACTAAGTGGAGGCCTGGCGTATTCACGCTGGGCTTTTCCCTCAGGAGGAAGCACTAATGGTCTTTTTGGCCATCTGCTGCTGGAGCCATATCACCACAAAGTTTTTCTATTAGTCCTGATCATTTTTCATCTGATGTATTCTCCAAGATAAATCCAATTTCCTTTGAGGTCTGAAGCTCACACCAAACATCTTACTTCTTGTGATTTTGTGATTTAAGTTACTGTAATTATGGGCTAAACTAATGCTCAAGACCCTCATAGCATCATCTTTTGAGCAGCCTCTCTTCCTCCCACAATGCATTCTAGTTTCTAGACAGAGTGGAGATCTTCTCACTTCCTTTGAGAGCTAGGTCTCAGACCGTCCCAATGAGAGACAAGTCTAGCAGTGCCTCCATCTTCACTTCCAGGTCCCTGCTCATCATCCCTCCCAATTTCTCCCTGCCTCTATCCAACCCCAACTCTTCAGATTTTCCTGAATTTCCCATCTTGTTGTTGTTGTTGTTAAGTGCTGTTGAGTCGGTTCCGACCCATAGCAACCCTGTACAGGGTTTCCGAGGGTGTAAATCTTTATTTCCCATCTTAGGCTCAGCTTATTCCATCTCTTTCTTAAAAAGATTACTAGTTTTGTTGTTGTCGAGACTATATACAGAGAATATACATCAATTCAAGCTTCTGTATGTACCATTTAGTGCCACTGATTACATTCTTCCAGTAACCATTTTCACCTTCCTTTTCTGAGAGGTTCTTTTCTCATTACCATAAACTCACTGTCCCCTAAGGTTCCTACCTCAGCTTTCCAGTAACTGTTATCAGTTTGATCTCACATAGATAGTTGTTAAGAGGACATAATGCAGACATTTTTCTGCTAATTACGCTAAACTATTCTTTGGTTTTAAGAAGATTCACAGGCTATACAATCATGAAGGTATTCATGATAACTTTTTTTTTTTAACGTTTTATTGCGAATTATGTGATAATTTACATGGGAGAACATTAGTTTTACATTCATCCTAATGTATATTGTTTCATTGCCACGGTTACAATCCCCTCCATGCACCATCAACCAACCAAAGGGTATACACTTTAAACCTGTCCCCTGGTCGTCAGCATATAGCTCCTCTCCCTCTCTGTGTCTAAAGTCCCCAGCTGCTCCATCTCTCCACGTCATC
>NW_006408699.1:4083610-4086896 GCF_000296735.1 Chrysochloris asiatica
GTAGGGTCCTGCTCTCCACTCTTCTCCCTTGATGGTCCCAGGGGCCTCTACTCCTAGACTGCAAAGTTAATCACTCCCCTCCTCGCTACAAAACGTGTACCTTTACATTTCCAACCCTCTCAGTCAGCTCTGATAACAATTATTCACTATTGTATCACAAAAGACCTATCCGCATTTCCTTTCATCAGCCCCATCTAGACAGATTGGATACTACTCAGTGGAGATTCTACCTTCCTCCATTCCCTCTTGAAAGCTTGTAAGCCAGTCACTTCTTGCCTGTGTAGACCCCCCTCCTCCATTTAGGGTAGCCAATGTCCAAGTTGCCCATCCCTGTCTACTTTGTGTATGGAAGGGGTGGGAATGATCCTTGCTGTAAAGATTTGTTCCCTCTTTTGAGCTACTGCATCCATAAGTGTAGGTCAAGTTCATCAAATTGTATCAGATTACTCTTTTTTCCCTCTTTCTTCTTCTGGTTGAGCTCTGATCATCCAGTCATTGAAGCCAGGTCAAGTGGGTATTATCTGCAAGTGTGGGTGCTCTTGTGCATACGTCCTCTCTTCTTATCAGCTGGACGTTTCACTCTCCACTCTAGTCCTCTGCGGCTATGTCGTTCATGATAACTTTTAAGACAAATATCCGTGTACCACTTTGCTGTTACTACTCCTCTTTAAATGGCTTATTACAAATTCCAGTGGTCATTTTGTCTTCTTCCAAGTATGCATCACTGGGAAAATAAATTGTGTGTGTGGGGTGGGCATGGGACATAGGTATTGGATGTTATTTTGCCCATTTGACAAACTTCAGAAAGGCTGAGTGGTTTGCTGAAGGTTTTAGTAAGTATCAGAAGTCCACCACCTGTCTGTCAGTTTATTGTACATGTGGCTGGCATGCTGCTATGATACTGGAAGTTATGGCACAGTTATTTCAACACCAGCAGGCTCATCCATGTTGAGCATTAAAGCTTCCAGACGAAGAAGAAAGGTCTGACAATTTACTTCTAAAAACTAGCCAATGAAATCTGTCAGATCACAGCCGATTGATGGAGTGCTGGAAGGCACTCAAAATACACAGTGATTATAGTAATGCACTTGAGCACACCAACAATCATGAAGGTGGACTAGGACCGGTCAATGTTTTGCTCTGTTGTACTTGGCATTCCCATGGTTAGAGAAAACTCAACTTACACTGTGCTAATGTTCCCTGAGAAAACGGTGACTAACCTCAAACTTCTGTGCATTTGCCTAGCCACACTTCTGTTCCGGGGTATTTCTGACCTCAGCCCAGAGTCCTGGGAACTGAGTGCAGTCAAAGGGAGACAGGTTAGGACTAACTATCTTATTGATTTTATGCTGACCTGGCCTAATGGCCAGATGTTGTCTCAAATACTTTGGGTGAAATCCTTCTGGCCATGGGCCTTAGCCAGGTGCCGATAGATATCCAGGCATGAAAGACAGACTTAGCACCATATCCAAGGAGTTGGCAACCTGTAAAAATGATGTACTAAAGTGCTGATCCCTTCCTTGGGTAAAGAAGAGTGCTGCTTGTCAACCTTACCAATTAGAGGTGCACAGTGGTGAAACTCTGAGTGACAGCTGCCTGCTGTGGGGAAGAATGTGGTTGTCCTCTGCCCTTTCTTGAGACTGTTACTGCTTCTTCACATGTAAGTATACACTGTATTTGTGTGTGGTGCGGGCAGGTTTAGTTGTGGCAACGCTTTCCCTTTTACTCTGCTTCCATTAAAATCAGCGTCTGTGATGTAACACACACAAACACGCCCCCCCTCCCTCCCAATCAACCATTTGAGATTGGAGGGGCAGCATTTTCCCAAGGACAATGTTGGGAATTTTTAGGAAAGAAGGAGGAATGGAAACCGGAAACACAGGAAGTGGTATACTGATACAGTGATATTACATGGTGGGGATTGTGATCATTGATGTTGTTGTTGTTGTTAAGTGCCATCAAGTTGATTCTGATTAATAGCGACCCTGTATAGGGTTTCCAAGGAGCAGCTGATGAGTTTGAACCGCCGACCTTGTGATTCAAACTGACCTTGCGCCGCACCAGGAGTCTGCAATCAGTGATATGAAACAAAATGTGTATAAATTGTTGAGTGGAAAATTAATCTGCTCTGTAAACCTTCACTCAATTCACAATACAAAGTTAAAAACAAACACCTGGAAATGTACATGTTTACATTCTGTAGGAAGTATTCATTTTAAAAAAAGCAGCATCAACATCCCATCCACAGTGCCCTGTAGCATCATGACCCCTTCATTTCCAGAGCATTCACTTTCTGGGATGCCCTGAGAAGTCCTGCTAACTATAATGCTACCTTCTGTCATTGATTACTTTGCAGAAGAGAACATAATGCATTTTATTTTTTTAATGTATTACCACTAAAGCTTCAAAACATATTTTGTATTTATGTGAGGAACTGGAAGAGACATTTTACCTTCAGGAAAACGGGAGCAACTTATGACAAGCCTTGGAGAAGCTTATAGGACTGGTTTCTAACCTTTACCTTCAAGGAGAACTCTGTGTGGTTGGAACCACTCAGGGTAAGCATGAGGAGAAAGCTTATCTAGAGAGGTGGAGTGGAATAGTCCATGAGTTTCTATTCTTTGCTTATTTCACAGAGTTATATATGTAAATATCAATGATGTTCTGATCTTGGCCAAAAAGAAGCACTGGAACCCAATGGATTTACAATGATAGATTCTTTATTATCTACAGTCACAAAGGATTGTACAAAAGCTGTTTTAATTACCAAGCAAGTACACTCAGGCATGTGGAAAATTTTGGTCCTTTCTGCTAAGCTGTCAGATGTCTGAGACAGTTGGCCAGGAGGCTGTGTTTTATGTCCTGGCTTAACATTTCCGAGGCTGCTGAATAATGTAGATCCTTTTTAGTGGAGCAACCTTCTCCAGGGCAGGTCTGGGTTTTTGATGTGCCATATGTACTGATGTTGGGGATTTATGGCTGAGCTAAAGGTGAGAAGGATAGACAAAATAAGCATATTAGATCTTTCAGTCATGAAATATTAAAGTAGTTGAAAACAACACAGTTGATCATGGGAATTTCACAATTTTATTTATTTCTTTGATAATATCTCTTTACTCCATACCACTTCCAGCCCTGGGCTCAGGGAGGTACATGCCAACCTCATATATTTTTCTCTGATTTAAAAAAATTAAGACATATATATGATATATAAAAGAATATATACAACATGTAAGTATAGATTATGTTTGCTGTCAGGTGCCATCGAGTCAGAACCGACTCATAG
>NW_006408699.1:4088249-4106983 GCF_000296735.1 Chrysochloris asiatica
TCAATTTTTATTCCATCAATTCCTGGTGCCTTGTTCTTTGCCAATTCCTTCAATGCACTTTGGACTTCCTCCCTGAGTATGATTGGCTCTTGTTCATATGCTACCTCTTGAAATGACTGAACATTAACCATTTCCTTTTGGTACAATGACTCTGTATATTCCGTCCATCTTTTCTTGATGCATTCTGCATCATTTAATAATTTGCCCAGAGAATCTTTCAATAACGGAAGTCGAGGCTTGATTTTTTTCTTCAGTTCCCCCAGCTTGAGAAATAGATTATGTACTTTATGACAAATATAATACATATATACATATTGCTTATGCTCTTCCATGAGTTGTTTTGGTATTCATCTTGTCCAAACGTTTTGAAACCCAAGTCTGTCATGGATTATTTCATAGACAGAGCCATGACTGATTTACAAATGATTTGCCACATGATCAATTGTCACTCATCTATTTATTCAACAGAATCATTTCACGTCACGTTCAATGTTATCATCAGCTGTGGCCATTGACAGGCATTTTAATATAACGAGTGCAGATAATTTTTGAGTCATGCATAATTTTTTGATATGTGTATAATTTAATGACATATATTATAATAATAATTTTGTGCATTAGCTCCAGTACACAATGCCAAAATTTCCATCACAATGATACTCCATGTGGAGTAACTTTTTTTTTTTTTAAGTTGAAATAGTTAATTGTATTTTTTCGAGGCCTCTGTAATATGAACAGTTACTCTGACACTTTTGTGTATATTTGGATCACTGTATATTTGGGGATACCAGAGAAGGTCCTGAGAAGAAAAAAACCCCAAATACTTAAGTTGTTAAAAGATCTGATAAAAAGAACCTCTGAAAGAAGTTAAGACGAGTGAGTAGCATTTGTTAGGTCTAATCATACAAAATTGCTATTTTTGTAGGTAAAGGAAAAAGGTCTAATATTAGCCATTTTATATAGCTCAATCTAAATAAACTGTGAAGAGAAATCGAGGAATGACTTACTGGCTTCAGGTAACAATGATTCATTAGTCATCTCTACAGAATTCATTTTCCTCATATGAGGAAACAGGCTTAAATAGATTTGAATGAATACATATTGAGACTTCTTGACAATAAGAGTAATTTCAAAAGGATATAAGAGACTTTATGGAATTTTCATTAAGGCCAGCTTTAGATTGCCAGTATGCCAATGCTACTGAGCACTTCAGATATAGTTTTCCCTGGAGAAGTGTTTGAGCCCAGTGACCTTTTTAGGTTCATTCTAGTGTTAGGTTTCCAAATCCACTAATACAACATAAAGGACATCTTCCTTGTCTAACATAGGAAGAATGCCTCAATTCACTAAATTAGACACCCTTGTTTTGACACTCAAATTAAATAAAATGGAAGATAAACTATTTTTAACCCCAAGCATCATGTTTTTTGCGGCTTGTTTGTACTCTTCTAAGCCAGGGAAAACAGATGTGGCTTACATCTCTTCTCAAATGTCCCAGCCCAAGCTCTAGATACCCAGCATTTCCTTTCATGTGAAACTTGACTCCAAAGAGTTCTTTCTTCGTGGTCTTAAAAAATTAAGCACAGTGGAAGAATATATACTAAAATGTTAACAACAATGGTTACCTCTGAGGGATACAATTGTGGGTGATTTCTGATCTTTTTCTTTACTTATCAGTATTTTTCTAAATTTTTTCTTTTCTCTTTTTTATGAGCAGGTATAAGTTATATGATAACTAAGCCCATGAGGGTCTCTGCTGGCATTCCAGAAAAATGAAGAAACCTAACTGAACTGAGGTATTGGTCATAAATATTAGAGTCTAAAAAAAGAGCTAGAGTCACATCTTTTCTTTTTTTTGGTCAGATCAATTGTCATTGTGACACATGACCTGCATTTATAGTGTGGTAAAGGCAGAGGTGTTGGTTTTTCTTTTAACACTAGAACCAGAAGGAGACTTAAGAGGTCATTGACTTCAGGAATTTGCCGGGTGTCTTCATCTCCACCAAGACAGATGGATTCTTTCAGGTTTAGCTTTAAACCACATTCAAGAGATCACAGGAAGAACAGTTAGGTAAATTACTTTAGGTCAAATGTAAGGTAAAAGGAGGGAGAGAGAAAACAAAACAAATAACTCTGATATAACAGAAATCTGGGTAATTAGCTAAGATGAGGTGGAGTAAGAGAATAGGTTAGGACTGGAAGGGACAGAGCCACACGTTGATTATTCTGAGAGAGGTGATGGATGGAGTTGGGAAAGGAACAAGGAAAAAGAGAACAGTGCAAAACGCACTTATTACTTAATTTGGCACTGTTGATTTGATAATTTCAAGGGTCTCTGGGTGGGGTCAATGGTTACGCTTTCATACTCCGAGGTGCCTTGGAGGATAGGCCTGGCAACTTGCTTCCAAAAGGTCAGACCCTTGAAAACCCTATGGAGCAGTTGTACTCTAAACACACGGGGTCACATGAGTCAAACTAACACCACCAACTATAGCAGGGTGATATTCGTGACTAGTAGGGGCTATATTTAGTTTTGTTATTTTAACTTTTTGTTGTGAATTGAGTGAAGGCTTACATAGCAGGCCATCTGTTTTATATCCAACTTTGTTTCATCTCAATGATTGCAATCCCTTCCATGTAACAAGACTTTTTGTACTCCCTCCCTGTGGTTCTTATTTCCATAACACCTCTGAACCTTGTCCCCAGATAAATGTTGTTCTTTTGCTCTTGAATTGTTGACAATTCCATGGTGAACATATCTCATTAGTGTTGTTGTCCCCCTATAAAACTATCCACAGCTTGAAAACTGGGCCACTAGGATAAGTTCCATTCCAGACCTGAAGTGTGGTTGAGGGCCATAGTCTCAGGTTCTTCCAGGCTCTTTCTGACCAGTAAGTTTGGTCTTTTTAAATAATTTTGAGTTTTGTTCCACATTCTCTCTATCTCTTATTGTTGTTAAGTGCCACTGAGTCAGTTCCAACCCCTCATGACCCTGTATAGAGTTTCTGAGGAGTGACTGATGAGATTGAACTGCCCACCTTGCAGTTCAAACTGACATTGTGGTAGAATGCTTATCCCACATCACCACACGAGTGCCACATCAGGACTTTCTTTCTAGAATGTTCTAATGTGATTCCTTTCTGAGCAGTTGGTAGTGGTAGCAGGCACCATCTAGTTCTTCTGTCCTCATAGTCGTGGAGACTGAAGTTCATGTGTTCCATTGGTCCACTGGACTAGTTGATTCCAAGCATCTTCAATTTTCATCACTCTTCTTTCTTCCTCTCATGAAGAGACTAATAGTTGTACCTTAGAAGGCCACTCATGGGCTTATAAGATCCTAGTCACTACTTACCAAAGTAGGATGTAGAACATTGTCTTTGGGGGCTATGTTATGCCAATTGACCATGATGTGCTCTGAGACCATGGTCCTGAGCCCTCAGGCCCATCAACTCTTAGCCTCTGCGTGTTTGGTAATGTCTAAGAAGTTTTTATCATTTTGTCTAGGGGCTATATTTTAACTAGTGTTCTAAAAGTGGTACTCAGTTACTTCTCAAGAGGGAAATGCCACAGATTAGAATGTCTGGGGTCCCTTGACTATCTGTGAATCAGTCTAAGAGAATCTGGAGGTAAAAAGAAAAAGAAATTCAACAAGAATGAGGAAGAGCTTGAAATAACTCTGGGGAAGACAACAGCTTTAGAGAAAATGCCCATAATTATTAAGCTACAAATGTCTAGGTTTTAGGGGGCCAATGACACGGTTTATATAGCAACCCTTGGTAATAAGACAACAGAAATATCATGTTCTCTTTCTCAAACTGTCCATCTTCTATTAGGAACATTCTGATGTAGAAGACTTTGGATGGAGAAACTATAGAGTCTTCCATTAGAATCGATGAAAACTGTAAATAAAATGGTCAATCCCTAAATATCCAATACCTCAATGCCCTAATTCTTTGATAGAGGCTTTATATCAATGGAGATAGAAAGATTTTCTTTGCAAGTCTGTGTCAGAAGTAAGTAGGAATAGCTTTCCAGAGTATAATTAGCTGTGCTAATTGTAATCTGTCATCTTAACTTTGGAGGGGGTTGCTGGATTTTTTCAACATTCACTCTCTACCACTTACCACTCATAGCAACACTATAGGTCAGATAGAACTGCTCCTTAGGGTTTCCAAGACTAATTCTTTATGGGAGCAGATAGCCTCATCAGGTAGATGGGCTGGTAGGTGATTAGCAGCACTAGGCTTAACCCACTGCACCACCAGGACACCTTTTTTCACCATTTGTTGTTGTTGTTAAGTGCCCTCAAGTTGGTTTTGACTTACAGTGGCGTCCATCCATACATAGGGTTTCTGAGGCTTTAAATCTTTGAGGAAGCAGAAAGCCTCATCTTTCTTGTGGGCTTAAACCTCAGACCTTGTGGTTCACAGTTCACTCTTATAAAATGATAGGGCTTGTAGAATTCTATTAGAGCTTAATTTCTAAGCACTTGGTTTGTGGAAGGCTAGGATTTAGAGTGGAGTCCTGGTCTGGCACTGTAGGGTAACTACTCAACCAAAAGTTCGGTTTGAACTGCCAAGTTGGTGATTCAAATTCACCAGTTGCTCCTTGGAAACCCTATACAGGATCACTATAGGTTAGAACAGACTCCACTGCACTTAACAACAACTACAAATGGTTTAGAGTGGTATCCCACTCAGTTTTGAGTCTTGCAATAAATTCAGCTTCCATTGGGTTCTTACTGCTCATTAATCAGTAATGTAAAAAGCTTTGACCCCAGGCAGAGCAGGTTTCAAAGCAGATTGCTAAACCTCTCTAGTGGATCCAGGAAAGGGCAGTCTTGCCTTCCAAGACTTGCCTAGGCATGTACTTAATGGAAATTGGGGTGTCTGGGCTAAATGGTCGTGAGTTCATGTAGTTCATCTGAGGAAGCTGATTAGAGAATCCCAGAGCCAATCCTGTGATGTGTTCTTATCTGGCAATAGTGTATGTATCCCAATCAAAGTCTACTTCCCAATTCTGTAATCCCACCTGTTGTTGTTGTTAAGTATCGTGGAGTTGGTTCTGACTCATAGCGACCCTGTACAGGGTTTCCGGTGAGTGTGAACCACTCTTTTTGTGGTTCAAACGACTTTGCGGTTCAGTGCTTATCCTACAGTGTCACACCAGGACCCTAAATCGATCTGTTGCCAATCAGGATTTGGTAACAACTGTCTTTGTTTACCATGTTCTATATAATCAGTTATGTAATTAGGAGTCCTAGTATGGTGCTGTGGGTTAATGCTCTGGACTACAAGGTTGGTTTGAACGGCAAGGTTGGCAGTTCAAGCTCCTTGGAAACCCTATACAGGGTTGCTATAAGTCAGAACTGCTTGATGGCACTTAACAACAATAACAACAACAACAACATATAGCTAGCTGGAGTCCTGGTGTGGTGCTGTAGGATAAGCACTGGATTGCAATGTTGATTTAAACTGCAGGATGGCAGTTCAAACTCACCAGCCATTCCTTGGAAACCCTACACAGGGTATCTATGAATCAGAACCGACTTGAAGGTACTTAACAACAACAGCTATATAATTAGTTTGAATCCTGGTTTGGTGCTGGAGGATAAGCACTGGACTGCTAAGCACAAGGTGGGCAGCTGAAATCCACCAGCATTCCTTGGAAACCTTGAAGAGGGTTGCCATGAGGTGCCATCTTGATGGCAGTTAACAACAATATAACTAGCCACTGGCTGTGAATCCTTTGGACACCATTGTGCCTTAATGCTGGTGGTCTCCTTCATCCTGATGATCTGTCTTTGTTCTCTTTAAGACTTAATAAATGGGTTTCTATAAAACATATTTGAATTTGGAGTCTTTTTCCCACTAGAACAGAATGAAAGATATTTCTTGTATGATTCATTAGGGTAAGAGAGAATCTAGGTTAAGATAAGAGTGTATGTTAAAAGATGCATGGGTAACCCCACAGGGAATGAATTCAAGGTCAGGATTCTGCCTTGCTGGGGCTCCATCACTTCAAGGCAACAGTATTGAACTTAAAAGCAGATCAATAGAAACCCCCACATTGAGAATTTACCTTCATCTTAGGTAACTGTGACCCTAATATCTACATTTTTAGCTTCAGAGAAAAAGCTAAAGAAGTGTGATAAAGGTCTTTATGATTGGGGCTGTGAAAGAAATTCTAGATGCAAGAAAGTCAGTGTTAGGTTTTGTTTTAGAGCCTGAAGTTGAGTTGTATTCGCCTACTGGCAGCTCTTCCATTCATCTTTCCAGGGTGTTAACTTCCAACTTGAATGTTGGCACTTAAATTTCCACACCCTGTTAAGCTGCATACTTAAAACAAAACATTCAACTCCAGTCAATGAAATTCAAGGATACTCCCACGGTGATGTTAATCTACTGAACAAGAGAAACCTTTTAAAATTCGCAGATGTGTTTGATGGCTTTCTCTCCCCCTCCAGATCCCATTTCACATGCATCTCACTGACTTTGGGTGCTGACCTATCTGGCAACTTGAAAAGTGGCCCCCACTTTAACTAGGCTTAAACATTCCACTCCCCCTCCACAACGTAGCCCAACCCTGCTCCTAATGTTTTAACTGGATAGGTCTATGTTCTGAGAAGCTTCACAACTACTGCAAATTTAACTTCAATGACTGTTCTGGGAAGGAATACATTTAGCAGTATCGTTCTCTCTCACCTCATGCCTTTAAAAAAAAGAAAGAGAGAAATATTGAGTAAATAAATAACCATAAATCTCAGAGGAGTTATGTGACTTCTAGGAAGTCAAATGACTTGTCAGGTCTCTCAGATGTTTAGCTTTGAGAGCTTCTGGGGTCGTGTGACTCGTTTTCTGCAAGAATACAAGGTTATGTGGTCTGACACTGGGCAGCTTATACACTCTGATCTTTTGGAGGGGAAGAGGCCGGTTGCTAGAAGGAGAAGTAGGGAGGAAAGGAGAATAGTATAAAGGGAAAGATCTCCTTGGGAAGAGGAGGTAGAGGAGAATAGTATAGAGGGAAAGATCTCCTTGGAAAGGGGAGGTGGGGACATTTGAGAGGGGGGATTTTAGGCACCTTCCACTCTTACTGGAGCAGACAAATCTCATCTTTCTCCCATGGAGTGGCTGGTGGGTTTGAACCACCAACCTTGTGATTAGCAGCTCAAACCTTTGTGCCACCAGGGCTCTTTTCTTTCCAATTTTAGGTGTGTATAATTCCAATCCATTTTGGGTTGTTTTTCATTCCCCCAAATCTCAAACACCAGGTTGGTTTTAAAATAACGTATCCATATATCACTGGGTGGTACAAATGAATTGTGTTTGGCTAGTAGAGTAAGTGCCCTCACTCTCAGTTTACCTGTAAAATTTAAAAATAAACTGTTGTGTGCCATGAAGACAATTTCCGACTCATAGTGACTTCATGTGATAGAGCAGAACTGCTCCATAGAGGTTTTTTGTTAATTGACGAAAGTCCACATTGGCTTTATTTGAATTACACACACACTGGAAACACACAGATGTCCTTCAAGGGTGACAGCTTGCACAAATTGTGGAGTTCCATATTATGGAACACGTGTGGCCCCGTGTACAAGTACAAGAGAATGACATGTTGCACCCTCTTCACTACCCAGGTATATAGTGACAGCCACAATGGACTTGTTTGTACATATGAATGCCTTTCGGTTTAGGGAGCTCTTCTTCCAGCATGATCTAAGGCAATATTCTGTTGTGATCAATAATTTTCAGAAACAGATCACCAGGCTTTTCTTTCGAGTCTGTCTGAATCTGGACTAGGGTTTTCTAGGCTAAGTGTGTAGGATAAGCACTAGGACTGAGAACCACAAATTTGACGATTTTAGTCCACCAGTCATCCTGTGGGAGAAAGATGAGACTTGCTGTTCCTGAAAGGATTTACAACCTCGAAACTCTATACAGGGTTGTTGAGTCAGAACCAACTCAGTGACACTTAATTACAACCACCAATGGTTAAGATCTCAGTTGTTAACCAAAAGATCAGAAGTTGAAATCTACCAGTTGCTCCATGAGAGAAAGCTGTAACCGTCTGCTTCTGTAAAGACTGTTGTTAAGTACCGTCGAGTCAGTTCTGACCCATAGCGACCCTGTTATAGGGTTTCCAAAGAGCAGCTGGTGAGTTTGAACCGCCGACCTTGTGGTTCAAAGCGACTTTGAAGTCCAGTGGCATTAGCCCACAGTTAGGTGCTGTCAAACTGGTTCCAACTAACAGCAACCCTATGTACAACAGAACAAAACACTGCCAAGTTCTGAGCAATCCTCACAATTGTTGCTATGTTTGAGCCCCTTGTTGCTGCCACTGTGTCAATTCCATCTCACTGGGGGGTCTTCCTTTTTTTTCTCTGACCCTCCACTTTACCAAGCATGATATCCTTTCCCAGGGAGTGGTCCCTCCTTATAATATGTCCAATGTATGAGAAATGGTTCTGATTCATAGAGACCCTGTGTATGGTTTCCAAAGAGCAGCTGGTGAGCCTGAACCGCCAACCTTGCGGCTCAAAGCGACTTTGCAGTCCAGCGTATTAACCCACAGCACCATACTAGGACTCTAATCTTTTGTTAGTAGATGAGCACTTAACCATTATGCCACCAGGGCTCCTTAGAAACAAATTTCTCAATCAAAACCGTGGTAAGTTTCTGAATTTTTTGTGTTACTTAAGAAAGAAAAAAAAAGAATCGGAATTTTAAATAAAAACAACTATAGTTATTCACCTTTGTTATCAGACTGCACTACCACAAACCCAACCTATGCCCAGCCTTCTTTCAACGCTAAACTGTGTAACTCTTCACCACTGTCCTTGCCTCAAATCCAATATTCCTTTACGGGAATGCGGTGGTTGGGCAAAGGTCACAAAACTGACAGATTTCTAATGCACAGGCTGCTTTTTATAAAAAATACCAATGTTCGCAAAAATATGTGAGATGGCAAAGTCAAGTTCTAAAACTTCTGCATTATGATTCTCACTTCATTTTTATCTTATTTTTGAAATAATTTGTTCAGTTGAGCACTTGAGGAATTTGGTAGAAACAACATCTCTCACAGTTTTCCTCTGACTGGGAACAGATTCTTTCACAAAAATTATGGGGTTTGGATAAAATCTCAGCGGTCGTTTCATTTGCCCCCGCAGCCTGATAACCTTGGTAAATGCTGACTTGGAGCATCGTGTGTGACCATCTGGGTGTGTGCTACGTCAGCCACAGCTTACCTTCTCCAAAGTGTCATTCAGGCCATCCATCATCTGTATTCTGGCAACATTTGCAAAGACACTGTAAGGATGAAAAGAAACTTTATGTGGAACTTTCAGACTTTCCCACAAAAGAGGCTAACTGATTTCATTTATACAGAGGGCTATCCACAGAGCCTTTAGAATTTCACACTGTGTGGTAACATCAATCTGTAAAACCAGTTTTTGTTGAGATGATACGGACTCTTGACAACCCCATGTGTGTCCGAGTAGAACTGTGTTCCATAGGGTTTTTAGGTCTTTCTTTCCAGGCATTTTGTGTAGATATGAATCTCTAACCTTTTGGTTAGTAGTTTAGTATGTAAGTCATGTACACCACCCAGCGACCATTGGGTGCCATGGAACCAGTGCTGACACATAGTGACCCTCTATAGGGTTTCCAAGAAACATCTGGTGGGTTTGAATTACCAACCTTGTGGTTAGAAGTCTAGTGCTTATCCTACAGCTCCACACAAGGACTCCTTGGCAACATCTTGTTTTTGTTTTTAAGTGCTGTTGAGTCGGTTCCACTCATAGCGACCCTGTATAGTAAAAAGCTGAGGCTTTCTGATTCTGTGAAGATTTAAAGCCTCAGAAACCCTATACAAGGTGGCTATCAGTGGAAAATGACTCATTGGTACTTAATAACAAGAAGTAGAGTTTTTTTCTACTGCTTTACGTTCTACAGTAGTCCAATTCCAATCTTTTCATGATAATTTGAAAACAATTGAGAGTTTTAAAAGAGGTTCAATCTCCACTTTTATTACTTTCTAGCCAATTCCCTTGTCAAATAGTTCAGCTTATGATAGAATTAATAGTTGTTAAGGACTTCTGGGGAGGTTCTGTGGGTTAATGCGCTTTAACTACAAAGTCGGTTTGGGCCGTAAAGGCCGGTGGTTCCAACTCACCAGCTGCTCCTCTGAAACCCCTGTACAAGGTCACTCCTTAGTGACACTTTAGCAGTCCTGGTGTGGTGCTGTAAATTAATGCTCCAGACTGCAAAGCTGTTTGAAGTGCAAAGTCGGCGGTTCAAATTCACCAGCCGCTCCTCGGAAACCCTACACAAGATCGCTATGGGTCGGAACCGACTCGACAGCACTTAACAAGTGCTGTGGAGTTGGTTCCGACTCATAGCAACCCTTTATAGGGCTTCTGGGGCTTTAAATCTTCACGGGAGCAGGAAGCCTCATCTTTCCCCCCAGAATTAATAGTAAGTCTCCACTTTTCTGAGGTACCAAGAAGTTAATGACTTTTACACTGGCTACTAGCGTAGTAGTTAGCTGCAAGCCTCAGGGTCAGCTGTTCCACGGGAGAAACATGAGGCTTTCTGCTCCCGTAAAGATTTACAGCCTCGGAAACCCTGTTCAGGGTCGCTATGAGTCAGAACCCGACTCTACAGCACATAGCAACAACAACAACCACCATCTAGAAGTCATTTCCAAGCCATGACTCTATTTCCTGAGTACCTAGCCCATGCTTATTGACCTGTCAATGAACAGGGTTTAAGTCAAGTTATAGAATCAGAACAGCTTTGGAGACTCACCTGCTCTCAATTCGGCCACAAGTTGGCATCCTTCACAAAGTACATTCTCCATTCTAGAAACTGTTCTAGATGCTGGGTCACAAGATAAATGAGATGTGACACCCCCCCCAACTCTTGCGAACTTACAGCTTCACTTTCATTATATGATTATATTTCACTACTTTCTGATATCAGAAGAAACAAATGACTTAACTGCTAAAGGGCAAATCTGTATTTTTAAGTGAAGGAGGAAAATCATCAAAACATTTCCTTCCTAGGTATTAAGAAAGCTTGAAAAGTGACTTAAGATATTTCACAGCAATCATCTATTTCTGTCAGAAATCTCTTTCCGAGATTGGTGCCACTTTAGGAGCTGCCAGGAGCATCCTCTTGAAATTTATAATAGTCTCTGGAACGGGCCCTTATCGCGATACTTAGACGAACTAGTTCCCTGTGTTTATTTCTTTTGAAAGCTCTCATTTTCCTTGACTTTGACTGTGCAGGTCATTTGTGTATGGGATCAGTCCCTCTAAGACCTTCCCAGTATAGTGTTCAAGGTCATGGCAGAAGAAGCAGGGAGAAACCTGTGCCTTCCTCTGTGCCAAATATAGTGACCATTAGTTTCTAAATAATTGAGTGATACATTTTAAACAAGAAGAGGCATTTATTTTTAATTCAGGAGATTTTCACAGAAGGCGTATTATGAAAACAGGGCAAGCCTAGGGACAATATTTTAAAGATGAATCTGAAAATAGGTTATAAGGACTTGCGCCAGGTTTGGATGTGTGGATGTACCTAGAACGGTATCTTTTAAAGTGGGAGGCCGCGGGGCAAGCTGCAGGGAGGAGGCATCGTAGCGCGGTGATGGGAGAGAGGGGGCGAGCCCTCAGATTGTAGCAATATTTCACTGACTGTGTCCTTTTAACCTTCAGCCCCTGCCCCTTGACTCTGATCACCCCCACCCCACGCCCAGCTATCTCCAACATTTCCCTCTCCCCTCCCTACCTTTCCCTCTCCCCACCTTCCCTTCTCCTTCTTCTCCCTCCTCCCTCCACCCTTTTGTCTCCCCACTTTCTCCTCTTTCCCTCGCTCCCTCCCTTCCTGATTACCAAATGCACTGGAGACCTCGGTTTGTTCTAAAATAGGAAGGGCATGTCTCTGACACCTGGAAACAGTCCCGGAAAAAAAAAAAAAAATCCTCAAGGTGAACAAGCAGAAGAAATTAAGCACTCCCTACCTTGTTTTCTCTAATCCTGTCTTTTTGGTATGTCTCTCCAAGACTCCAATTTCTTGTTTTTTTGAAATTCGCATTCCACCAGCTTTAACTGTAAACAAACGAGCAACAACAGAACAGTTGGGCTAGCATGAGAAGACTTGCTTTGTTATATAAGCTATGAATTTAGAATGGAATAGAAATTTTTTTTTAATTGCTATCTAAATTTGTATCTAAACCAACACAGTAGAAAACAATCCTGAGACACAGTAAGAAAAGAAAAGGTATCTTGGGAGCAAACAATGGACCAGAAGAACAGAGGTCTGCTTTATGCCTCTATGTAATGGTGAGAGAGGCATGTTGTTGTTTTCTTGCAGAAATGACTTTGACTCATGGTAGCCCCGCATGTTACAGAGATTGAACTAAGCGCTTCATAAGGCTTCCTGACTGTGATTTTTACAGAAGCAGAACCAGGTCTTTCCTTCTGTGGAACCATTCACTAGGTGGGTTTGAGCCATTTATCTTTTGGTTATTGTTAGTGTTAAGTGGCAGTGAGTTGGTTCCATCTCATAGTGACCCTGAATAGGCTTTCCAAGGACAGGCTGGCGGGTTTGAACCAGCGAAATTTTAGCTAGCAGTTCAGTGCTTATGCTATAGTGCCACACCATTTATATATACTACCCAGGGACCCAGAGAGAATGGGTATTTTGTTGTTGCTGTCAGTGCTTTCCATTAGTTCTGACTCATGTATAGGGCTTTCCAGGAGAGACTGGTGGGTTCAAATCTCTGACGTTGTAGTTAGTAGTCTAGTGCTTATCATACAGTGTTACAAGAGAGAAGGGCATATTGAGGCATTTTATTGAAAAATGTATTTTCTTGCTATCAGCTCAGAGCCATCCTGTATAGGGTTTCTGAGGAGCGGCTGGTGGATTTGCAGTGAATATTACAGTTCAAATGGACCTGTGGTTGCATTACCCAGCAGCGCCACACCAGGACTCCACTTGCATTTAATAGTCCAGTGCTTATCTTATAGAACCATATCAGGACACTTTCTACACAATGTTGTTGACATTATTAAGTGCTGTCAAGGCGGCTCCAACCCATAGCCACCCTGTATAAGGTTTCCGAGGAGCAGCTGGTGAAATTGAACCGCCAACCTTGCAGTTCAAACCAACTTTGCAATCCAGTGCATTAACCCACAGCACCACATCAGGATGACAATTACAGTGTGGCTCTTCTGTTTTTCCCCAAGTTTTAAATTTCGTATATTGCTTGCATTTTCGTTTCCCAACCAAAGTTTTCCAAATCCAGATCCTGAGAGAGATGGGCCAAAAGTTACGCCACACACTGGCAATAGGCATTTAATTCAGCTGAAAGATCTTTGATCCCATGGAATACTCTTCTAGACCCCAAATCTTAGATATTGGTTATGTTCAAATTTTCTAATGAGTAATTTGTTATTTGTGTTTGTTGAGTGCCATCCAGTCAGCTATGACTCCTAGTGACCTTGTATAAGGTTTCTAAGGAGCACCTGGTGAATTTGAATTGATGACTTTGTGGTTCAAACTGACCTTGTAGTATAGTGCTTATCCTAAAGTGCCACACCAGAACTCCTAAACTATATTAATAATTCTGCCATTCAAGAGATAAATTAGTGTTAATTTGGCTACAAAAGATCTAACAGCAATTTAAGTGTTTAGCAATGTCAGAGGAAATAATTTTTTTGAAAAGGAACAACCATCCAGATTGCGAAGTCAAATCAAATATATTTTTTGCTAGCTCCCAGGAAATTTGCAAATCTGAAATCTGACAAGCTCAAATGTGAAAAAGTTAAATGGACATAGATTTGTTTGAACCTGCCAATTCTTTTTATGGATATGTCAGATTAGCATTAAAAAAAAAAAACTACCTCTATCTAGTAACATGAAAAATAAGAAAACTCTAATCTATTTCTCAATGTCTGAGTAAATTGACTGCACCATTGTTCTTTAAAACTGTTATTATTTATTTATTTTTACCATGTGTAGCATCTATAGAGCCCTGGTGTGGCTCTGTAAGATAAACAATGGAATGTTAACCCCAAAGTTGGCAGTTCAAACTCACCAGCTGCTCTCAAAAACCATATACAGGGTTGCTATGAGTTGCAACTGACAACGTCACACAATAATAATACACATATGTTGTTGTTGTTAAGCACCATCAAGTTAGTTCTGACTCATAGTGACCCTGTATAGGGTTTCCAAGGAGTGACTGGTGAGTTTGAACACCAACCTTATGGTTCAAATCAGCCATGCGGTCCCGTGCTTGTCCTACAGTGTCACACCAGGACTCCAAAAACATATAAGGCGCACAGTTGAAAAGACATAGTAGATCTACAGTCCCTCTCTCACCATTTTTTCTCAAAGCCCCAGTGTACTCATTAAATACTCGTCAAGTTATAAGTTTCTTATGTATTTATCCATAGATATTTTATGCATATATTCTTCCATAGTTTTCTTAAAAATGCATTTATGTTTTTTAAAAACATCTATTCATCCAAAGATATTCTATGCATATACTCATGTTATTTTTAACAAATTAATAAAGTAATATAGTGTTTTTTAAAAATGGTAGCCTAATTAAAATTGTGTGCCTTACTCCTACTGTGGTGTTATAGGATAAGCACTGGACTGCTAACCACAAGGTTGGTGGTTCGAATCTACCAGCCACTCCTCAGAAAACCTATATATGTTTGCTATGAGTTGGACCTAATTCCAAGGCACACAACAATAACAACAAGATAAACATTGTTCTGCACCTTGTTTGTTTTTTTGTTTTTCACTTAATTTTGGATGCTGTTGTTGTTGTTAAGAGCCTTCAATGGGTTTTGACACATAGTGACCCTGTGTAGGGTTTCTGAGGAGCAGCTGGTGAGCTTGAACCACTGACCTTGCAGTTCAAACCAACTTTGCAGTCCAGCACATTAACTCACAGTGCCACACCAGGACTCCCCAAAAGATACATTGCATATCTGCTTTAAAATTACATAAATAGTTTGTTTTTGCTTAAACACTTTCTTAATGTTGGAGCATTCAGGTATTTCTAATCCATTGCTATCACAGACAATGCTGCAATGAATATCCTCACATATACATAATTTTGTCCTTGTGCAAGTGTATCAGGGTGGGCTAAATTCCTAGAAGCAAGATTCTTAGTTTTTATGAGTATGGCATTTGGAATTTTGCTGAACATTACCAAATTGTCCATTGCAGAGGTTGCTCCAGCTTACATTTCCACCATTCATTTTGACAGTGTTTGTTTTTCCATATCTCTGGCAACAATATGAGCTATGAAACATTACATTTGGTAAACTTATAAGTAAAAACAATCATATCTTACTGTTGGAATTTGCATTTTGCACATTTTGCAATGGTGAAGTTGGTTTATGTTTGTTTTAGAACATAAATATGTTTCTAAGACCTATTCAAATCCTTTGCCTATCTTTCCTATTAGATTGCATTATTTTTCCTATCATTTTCTTACTGATTTATAGGCGTACTTTTCAATATGCATTGCAAATAAAATAAAACAGAATAGAATATTTTACCAGTTAGTGCTTTTTGACAGTAGTACCAGGGCACTGCAGACAGTTAGGTGTTCAACTGCTAACCAAAAGACTGGAGGTTTAAGGCATTCCAGAGGCACTTTAAGGAAAAGCCTGTGATGTACTTCTGAAAGTGAGCTATTGGAAGCCTGATGGAGCCAAGTTCTACACTGGTTCACTTGGAATTTCAGTGAGTTGGAATCACTTCCATGGCAACTGGCAGTAGTAGTGGGTTTATGACTTTGCTGATATTTTTTTGAGATTCTGGAATTTGCTGCTTTTATGTGAATTCACCAATCCTTTATGACTTCTGGGTTTTATATCACTAAGGAATTTACTACTCTGATATTTTATAAAACATTCTTCCATGTTTTCTTCTAGAATTTTTATGGTTTAAATTTTGTATAATGAATCATTGATCAGATATTTAAATCCATGATCTTTCTAGAATGTATTTTGTGTTAGTCACGAGAAGGGATGCAAGCTTTTTTTAAGATTCCAATAATATTGAATACATATGTGTATGTATATTCTAGACTTCTGTTCCATTAATCTGTTCACTCATATGCCGTTGCAACATTATTTTAGTATTATAACATGTTTTAATATCTGATAGACTTAGTCTTTCCTGATACATTCTCTTTTTTAAAAAAATGTTTCCCATTTTCTTTGAAAAATTTTATTAGCTATTCTCATTTATTTTTTCATATGAACTTTAAAATTAGTTTGCCAATTCTATATAAAAATATCTGCTTAGTATTTTTTAATGTTGTTGTTGTTTTTTAAGTTCATAGATTTTCTCAGAAAAAAATTGGTATCTTTATGTTGCTGATGGCTTCCAATACAAGAATATAGTAGACTTTTCATTGTTCTTGTCTCCTTTTGGTTGCCACAAAAGCTTGCTGACATAAATGATGGAAGTAATAGTTTCTCCATATTTTTGGCAACAATGTGAACTATGAAACATTGAGTTTGGTCTGCCAAACACTTCTTATAGGTTAATATCATAAACATTTTGTATTTTTGTTGTTGTTGTATACTGGAATAAGCCTTATGTTATAAATAAAGGTCTGTTCTATTATGTCTCTAAAAGATTATTGTTTTTAGACTAATGTTATTGACTTAATACTCAAACCTTATTAAATTAAAAAAAATTACTTATAATAGTTTTGGTAAAATTTATATGAACAACATATAAAGATAATAACTCATCCAGAATGATATTGAATAGTGTTGAAGTGGTGATGTTGAATAAAAACTCAGGAAGACAAACATCTTTGTCTTCTTGATTTTTTATGAAATTGCTTTTAGTGTTTCCTCATTAAGCATGATGTGTAGGAGAGTAACTAAAAAGCATTGCTACTAAGGGTCCAGTTCATACATGCACAGGTTTATTTTAAATAACATGTGTTTAAGCATATCTCTGCAGTCGATGGATGGCTGTGGACAAGTTTTCTCATTAATACATTTATCTTAGTCATATTGTTGCTGTTAAGTGCTGTAGAACCTGTTCTGACTCATGTTGTTATGTGCCATTGAGTCGGTTCCAACTCAGAGACCCTGTATAGGGTTTCTGAGTAGTAGGTGGTGGGTTTGAGCTGCTGACTTTGCGGTTAGCAAACCACTGCTTATCCTATAGTGCTACATCAGAACTTCTTAGTCTCATTGCTGTTGTTGTTGTTAGGTGCCGTTGAGTCAGTTCTGACTCATAGCAAACTTATGCACAACAGAAAGGAACATTGCCTGGGCTTGTGCCATCCTAAAATCGTTGCTAAGCTTGAGTCCATTGCTTCTGCCACTGTACCAATCCATATTGTTGTGGGTCTTCCTCTTTTTTGCTGACCCTCCATCCATTTCACCCAGCATGATATGTCTAGGGACTGCTCTCTCCTGATAATGTGTCTGAAATATGAGAAATAAAGTCTCTCCATTAGCGTAGTGGTTACGAATCGGGCTGCGAACCTTAAGGTCAGCGGTTCGAAACTACCAGCCGCTCCGCGGGAGAAAGATGAGGCTTTCTACTCCCGTAAGGATGTACACCCTCGGAAACCCTCTACAGGGTCGCTATGGATCGGAACCGACTCGATGGCACACAACAACAACAACAACATCCTGGCTTCTAAGAAGCATTCTGGCTGTACTTCGTCCCACACAGATTTGTTTTTTCTTCAGGCAGTCTATGATACTTCTAATATTCTTCTCCAACACCATAATTCAAATGCATCAATTCTTCTATAGTCTTCCTAATCCATAGTCCAACTTACACATGCATATGAAGCTATTGATAATTGCATAATTTGGGTCGGGGCACATTAGTCCTCAAACTGATATCTTTGCTTTTGTACACTTTAAAGAGGTCTTGTGCAGTACATTTGCCTAATGCAATACACATGAAATGAAGAGACATTTCACCAAATTGGATATTCAGATGGCCACCAAATACATAAAAAGATGCCCAGCATCATTAGCCATGCTGTTGTTGTTCTGTGCTATGGTGTTGGCTCTGGCTCATAGTAACCCTGTAGAAGGTTTAAGAGGAGCAGCTGGTGGATTTAAACCACTAACCCTGTGGCTAGCAGCACCATACCAGAACTCAGCCATAGACAGAAAATCACAATGATTATACTCCATTATACTCCAAGTAGGATTTTGTTTTTGTAAAGTGCTGTTGAGTCAGTTCCAATCCATAGCAAACCTGTATATGGTTTCCAAGGAGCGGTTGGTGGGGATGAACTGCCGACCTTGGAGTTCAAACTGACTTTGTGGTCCAGTGCATTATCCTGCTGTATCATAGGTAAGATTAAACAAATAAACAAAGAAGAAGAACAACAAATACCCAGAAAATAACAAATATTGGTAAGGATGTTCAGAATTTGAAACCTTATCCATTGCTAGTGGGAATGCAAAATGGTACAGCTGCTGTGGAAAAGAATGTGGTTCCTCAAAAAACTGAAAATACAACTATCATATGACCCATTAATTCTACTTCTATGCATATGAGAGCAGGGAGTCAAAATGAGACTCGTTACCTATGTTCATGTTAATGGTTAATGTTCAATCATTTCAAGAGATACCATATGATCAAGAGCCAATGATACTCAGAGAGGAAGTCCAAAGTGCATTGAAAGAAGTGGCAAAGAACAAGGCACCAGGA